>NW_027617355.1:0-124522 GCF_964187855.1 Myxine glutinosa
TGAAAAACAACTTTTCGCACTTGTGTTAGTGTTGAAAAACCACTTTTCACACTTGTGCTAGTGTTGAAAAACCACTTTTCGCACTTGTGTTAGTGTTGAAAAACCACTTTTCGCACTTGTGTTGGTGCAGGAAACCACTTTTGCACTTGTATTAGTGTGGAAAAAACACTTTTTGCACTTGTGATAGTGTTGAAAAACCACTTTTAGCACTTGTGTTAGTGTTGAAAAACCACTTTTCGCACTTGTGTTGGTGCAGGAAACCACTTTTGCACTTGTATTAGTGTGGAAAAAACACTTTTTGCACTTGTGATAGTGTTGAAAAACCACTTTTCGCACTTGTGTTAGTGTTGAAAAACCACTTTTCACACTTGTGCTAGTGTTGAAAAACCACTTTTCGCACTTGTGTTAGTGTTGAAAAACCACTTTTCGCACTTGTGTTGGTGCAGGAAAACACTTTTGCACTTGTATTAGTGTGGAAAAACCACTTTTCGCACTTGTGTTGGTGTTGAAAAACCACTTTTCGCACTTGTGTTAGTGTTGAAAAACCACTTTTCGCACTTGTGTTGGTGCAGGAAACCACTTTTGCACTTGTATGAGTGTGGAAAATACACTTTTCGCACTTGTGTTAGTGTTGAAAAACCACTTTTCGCACTTGTGTTAGTGTTGAAAAACCACTTTTCGCACTTGTGTTAGTGTTGAAAAACCACTTTTCGCACTTGTATTAGTGTGGAAAAAACACTTTTCGCACTTGTGTTTGTGCAGGAAACCACTTTTGCACTTGTATTAGTGTGGAAAAAACACTTTTTGCTCTTGTGATAGTGTTGAAAAACCACTTTTCGCACTTGTGTTAGTGTTGAAAAACCACTTTTCGCACTTGTGTTAGTGTTGAAAAACCACTTTTCGCACTTGTGTTAGTGTTGAAAAACAACTTTTCGCACTTGTGTTAGTGTTGAAAAACCACTTTTTGCACTTGTGTTAGTGTTGAAAAACCACTTTTCGCACTTGTGTTAGTGTTGAAAAACCACTTTTCGCACTTGTGTTGGTGCAGGAAACCACTTTTGCACTTGTATTAGTGTGGAAAATACACTTTTCGCACTTGTGTTAGTGTTGAAAAACCACTTTTCGCACTTGTGTTGGTGCAGGAAACCACTTTTGCACTTGTATTAGTGTGGAAAAATCACTTTTCGCACTTGTGTTAGTGTTGAAAAACCACTTTTCGCACTTGTGTTAGTGTTGAAAAACCACTTTTCGCACTTGTGTTAGTGTTGAAAAACCACTTTTTGCACTTGTATTAGTGTTGAAAAACCACTTTTCGCACTTGTGTTAGTGTTGAAAAACCAATTTTCGCACTTGTGTTGGTGCAGGAAACCACTTTTGCACTTGTATTAGTGTGGAAAATATACTTTTCGCACTTGTGTTAGTGTTGAAAAACCACTTTTCGCACTTGTGTTAGTGTTGAAAAACCACTTTTCGCACTTGTGTTGGTGCAGGAAACCACTTTTGCACTTGTATTAGTGTGGAAAAACCACTTTTCGCACTTGTGTTAGTGTTGAAAAACCACTTTTCACACTTGTGCTAGTGTTGAAAAACCACTTTCCGCACTTGTGTTAGTGTTGAAAAACCACTTTTCGCACTTGTGTTGGTGCAGGAAACCACTTTTGCACTTGTATTAGTGTGGAAAATACACTTTTCGCACTTGTGTTAGTGTTGAAAAACCACTTTTCGCACTTGCGTTAGTGTTGAAAAACCACTTTTCGCACTTGTGTTGGTGCAGGAAACCACTTTTGCACTTGTATTAGTGTGGAAAAACCACTTTTCGCACTTGTGTTAGTGTTGAAAAACCACTTTTTGCACTTGTATTAGTGTTGAAAAACCACTTTTCGCACTTGTGTTAGTGTTGAAAAACCACTTTTCGCACTTGTGTTGGTGCAGGAAACCACTTTTGCACTTGTATTAGTGTGGAAAATACACTTTTCGCACTTGTGTTAGTGTTGAAAAACCACTTTTCGCACTTGTGTTAGTGTTGAAAAACCACTTTTCGCACTTGTGTTGGTGCAGGAAACCACTTTTGCACTTGTATTAGTGTGGAAAAACCACTTTTCGCACTTATGTTAGTGTTGAAAAACCACTTTTCACACTTGTGCTAGTGTTGAAAAACCACTTTCCGCACTTGTGTTAGTGTTGAAAAACCACTTTTCGCACTTGTCTTGGTGCAGGAAACCACTTTTGCACTTGCATTAGTGTGGAAAAAACCCTTTTTGCACTTGTGATAGTGTTGAAAAACAACTTTTCGCACTTGTGTTAGTGTTGAAAAACCACTTTTCACACTTGTGCTAGTGTTGAAAAACCACTTTTCGCACTTGTGTTAGTGTTGAAAAACCACTTTTCGCACTTGTGTTGGTGCAGGAAACCACTTTTGCACTTGTATTAGTGTGGAAAAAACACTTTTTGCACTTGTGATAGTGTTGAAAAACCACTTTTAGCACTTGTGTTAGTGTTGAAAAACCACTTTTCGCACTTGTGTTGGTGCAGGAAACCACTTTTGCACTTGTATTAGTGTGGAAAAAACACTTTTTGCACTTGTGATAGTGTTGAAAAACCACTTTTCGCACTTGTGTTAGTGTTGAAAAACCACTTTTCACACTTGTGCTAGTGTTGAAAAACCACTTTTCGCACTTGTGTTAGTGTTGAAAAACCACTTTTCGCACTTGTGTTGGTGCAGGAAAACACTTTTGCACTTGTATTAGTGTGGAAAAACCACTTTTCGCACTTGTGTTAGTGTTGAAAAACCACTTTTCGCACTTGTGTTAGTGTTGAAAAACCACTTTTCGCACTTGTGTTAGTGTTGAAAAACCACATTTTCGCACTTGTGTTGGTGCAGGAAACCACTTTTGCACTTGTATTAGTGTGGAAAAACCATTTTTTGCACTTGTGTTAGTGTGGAAAAACCACTTTTCGCACTTGTGTTAGTGTTGAAAAACCACTTTTTGCACTTGTATTGGTGCAGGAAACCACTTTTGCACTTGTATTAGTGTGGAAAAAACACTTTTTGCACTTGTGATAGTGTTGAAAAACCACTTTTCGCACTTGTGTTAGTGTTGAAAAACCACTTTTTGCACTTGTGTTGGTGCAGGAAACCACTTTTTGCACTTGTGTTAGTGTTGAAAAACCACTTTTCGCACTTGTGTTAGTGTTGAAAAACCACTTTTTGCACTTGTGTTAGTGTTGAAAACCACTTTTCGCACTTGTGTTAGTGTTGAAAAACCACTTTTCGCACTTGTGTTAGTGTTGAAAAACCACTTTTCGCACTTGTGTTGGTGCAGGAAACCACTTTTGCACTTGTATTAGTGTGGAAAATACACTTTTCGCACTTGTGTTAGTGTTGAAAAACCACTTTTCGCACTTGTGTTGGTGCAGGAAACCACTTTTGCACTTGTATTAGTGTGGAAAAATCACTTTTCGCACTTGTGTTAGTGTTGAAAAACCACTTTTCGCACTTGTGTTAGTGTTGAAAAACCACTTTTCGCACTTGTGTTAGTGTTGAAAAACCACTTTTCGCATTTGTGTTGGTGCAGGAAACCACTTTTGCACTTGTATTAGTGTGGAAAATACACTTTTCGCACTTGTGTTAGTGTTGAAAAACCACTTTTCGCACTTGTGTTAGTGTTGAAAAACCACTTTTCGCACTTGTGTTGGTGCAGGAAACCACTTTTGCACTTGTATTAGTGTGGAAAAATCACTTTTCGCACTTGTGTTAGTGTTGAAAAACCACTTTTCGCACTTGTGTTAGTGTTGAAAAACCACTTTTGCACTTGTATTAGTGTGGAAAAAACACTTTTCGCTCTTGTGTTAGTGTTGAAAAACCACTTTTCGCACTTGTGTTAGTGTTGAAAAACCACTTTTCGCACTTGTGTTAGTGTTGAAAAACCACTTTTCGCACTTGTATTAGTGTGGAAAAAACACTTTTCGCACTTGTGTTTGTGCAGGAAACCACTTTTGCACTTGTATTAGTGTGGAAAAAACACTTTTTGCTCTTGTGATAGTGTTGAAAAACCACTTTTCGCACTTGTGTTAGTGTTGAAAAACCACTTTTCGCACTTGTGTTAGTGTTGAAAAACCACTTTTCGCACTTGTGTTAGTGTTGAAAAACAACTTTTCGCACTTGTGTTAGTGTTGAAAAACCACTTTTCGCACTTGTGTTAGTGTTGAAAAACCACTTTTCGCACTTGTGTTAGTGTTGAAAAACCACTTTTCGCACTTGTGTTGGTGCAGGAAACCACTTTTGCACTTGTATTAGTGTGGAAAATACACTTTTCGCACTTGTGTTAGTGTTGAAAAACCACTTTTCGCACTTGTGTTGGTGCAGGAAACCACTTTTGCACTTGTATTAGTGTGGAAAAATCACTTTTCGCACTTGTGTTAGTGTTGAAAAACCACTTTTCGCACTTGTGTTAGTGTTGAAAAACCACTTTTCGCACTTGTGTTAGTGTTGAAAAACCACTTTTTGCACTTGTATTAGTGTTGAAAAACCACTTTTCGCACTTGTGTTAGTGTTGAAAAACCAATTTTCGCACTTGTGTTGGTGCAGGAAACCA
The DNA here is from genome assembly GCF_964187855.1 of Myxine glutinosa. Lineage (NCBI taxonomy): Eukaryota > Metazoa > Chordata > Myxini > Myxiniformes > Myxinidae > Myxine > Myxine glutinosa. The sequence continues at coordinate 4,596 of NW_027617355.1, forward strand.
CTTTTGCACTTGTATTAGTGTGGAAAATATACTTTTCGCACTTGTGTTAGTGTTGAAAGACCACTTTTCGCACTTGTGTTAGTGTTGAAAAACCACTTTTCGCACTTGTGTTGGTGCAGGAAACCACTTTTGCACTTGTATTAGTGTGGAAAAACCACTTTTCGCACTTGTGTTAGTGTTGAAAAACCACTTTTCACACTTGTGCTAGTGTTGAAAAACCACTTTCCGCACTTGTGTTAGTGTTGAAAAACCACTTTTCGCACTTGTGTTGGTGCAGGAAACCACTTTTGCACTTGTATTAGTGTGGAAAATACACTTTTCGCACTTGTGTTAGTGTTGAAAAACCACTTTTCGCACTTGTGTTAGTGTTGAAAAACCACTTTTCGCACTTGTGTTGGTGCAGGAAACCACTTTTGCACTTGTATTAGTGTGGAAAAACCACTTTTCGCACTTGTGTTAGTGTTGAAAAACCACTTTTTGCACTTGTATTAGTGTTGAAAAACCACTTTTCGCACTTGTGTTAGTGTTGAAAAACCACTTTTCGCACTTGTGTTGGTGCAGGAAACCACTTTTGCACTTGTATTAGTGTGGAAAATACACTTTTCGCACTTGTGTTAGTGTTGAAAAACCACTTTTCGCACTTGTGTTAGTGTTGAAAAACCACTTTTCGCACTTGTGTTGGTGCAGGAAACCACTTTTGCACTTGTATTAGTGTGGAAAAACCACTTTTCGCACTTGTGTTAGTGTTGAAAAACCACTTTTCACACTTGTGCTAGTGTTGAAAAACCACTTTCCGCACTTGTGTTAGTGTTGAAAAACCACTTTTCGCACTTGTCTTGGTGCAGGAAACCACTTTTGCACTTGTATTAGTGTGGAAAAAACCCTTTTTGCACTTGTGATAGTGTTGAAAAACAACTTTTCGCACTTGTGTTAGTGTTGAAAAACCACTTTTCACACTTGTGCTAGTGTTGAAAAACCACTTTTCGCACTTGTGTTAGTGTTGAAAAACCACTTTTCGCACTTGTGTTGGTGCAGGAAACCACTTTTGCACTTGTATTAGTGTGGAAAAAACACTTTTTGCACTTGTGATAGTGTTGAAAAACCACTTTTAGCACTTGTGTTAGTGTTGAAAAACCACTTTTCGCACTTGTGTTGGTGCAGGAAACCACTTTTGCACTTGTATTAGTGTGGAAAAAACACTTTTTGCACTTGTGATAGTGTTGAAAAACCACTTTTCGCACTTGTGTTAGTGTTGAAAAACCACTTTTCACACTTGTGCTAGTGTTGAAAAACCACTTTTCGCACTTGTGTTAGTGTTGAAAAACCACTTTTCGCACTTGTGTTGGTGCAGGAAAACACTTTTGCACTTGTATTAGTGTGGAAAAACCACTTTTCGCACTTGTGTTGGTGTTGAAAAACCACTTTTCGCACTTGTGTTAGTGTTGAAAAACCACTTTTCGCACTTGTGTTGGTGCAGGAAACCACTTTTGCACTTGTATGAGTGTGGAAAATACACTTTTCGCACTTGTGTTAGTGTTGAAAAACCACTTTTCGCACTTGTGTTAGTGTTGAAAAACCACTTTTCGCACTTGTGTTAGTGTTGAAAAACCACTTTTCGCACTTGTATTAGTGTGGAAAAAACACTTTTCGCACTTGTGTTTGTGCAGGAAACCACTTTTGCACTTGTATTAGTGTGGAAAAAACACTTTTTGCTCTTGTGATAGTGTTGAAAAACCACTTTTCGCACTTGTGTTAGTGTTGAAAAACCACTTTTCGCACTTGTGTTAGTGTTGAAAAACCACTTTTCGCACTTGTGTTAGTGTTGAAAAACAACTTTTCGCACTTGTGTTAGTGTTGAAAAACCACTTTTTGCACTTGTGTTAGTGTTGAAAAACCACTTTTCGCACTTGTGTTAGTGTTGAAAAACCACTTTTCGCACTTGTGTTGGTGCAGGAAACCACTTTTGCACTTGTATTAGTGTGGAAAATACACTTTTCGCACTTGTGTTAGTGTTGAAAAACCACTTTTCGCACTTGTGTTGGTGCAGGAAACCACTTTTGCACTTGTATTAGTGTGGAAAAATCACTTTTCGCACTTGTGTTAGTGTTGAAAAACCACTTTTCGCACTTGTGTTAGTGTTGAAAAACCACTTTTCGCACTTGTGTTAGTGTTGAAAAACCACTTTTTGCACTTGTATTAGTGTTGAAAAACCACTTTTCGCACTTGTGTTAGTGTTGAAAAAACAATTTTCGCACTTGTGTTGGTGCAGGAAACCACTTTTGCACTTGTATTAGTGTGGAAAATATACTTTTCGCACTTGTGTTAGTGTTGAAAAACCACTTTTCGCACTTGTGTTAGTGTTGAAAAACCACTTTTCGCACTTGTGTTGGTGCAGGAAACCACTTTTGCACTTGTATTAGTGTGGAAAAACCACTTTTCGCACTTGTGTTAGTGTTGAAAAACCACTTTTCACACTTGTGCTAGTGTTGAAAAACCACTTTCCGCACTTGTGTTAGTGTTGAAAAACCACTTTTCGCACTTGTGTTGGTGCAGGAAACCACTTTTGCACTTGTATTAGTGTGGAAAATACACTTTTCGCACTTGTGTTAGTGTTGAAAAACCACTTTTCGCACTTGTGTTAGTGTTGAAAAACCACTTTTCGCACTTGTGTTGGTGCAGGAAACCACTTTTGCACTTGTATTAGTGTGGAAAAACCACTTTTCGCACTTGTGTTAGTGTTGAAAAACCACTTTTTGCACTTGTATTAGTGTTGAAAAACCACTTTTCGCACTTGTGTTAGTGTTGAAAAACCACTTTTCGCACTTGTGTTGGTGCAGGAAACCACTTTTGCACTTGTATTAGTGTGGAAAATACACTTTTCGCACTTGTGTTAGTGTTGAAAAACCACTTTTCGCACTTGTGTTAGTGTTGAAAAACCACTTTTCGCACTTGTGTTGGTGCAGGAAACCACTTTTGCACTTGTATTAGTGTGGAAAAACCACTTTTCGCACTTATGTTAGTGTTGAAAAACCACTTTTCACACTTGTGCTAGTGTTGAAAAACCACTTTCCGCACTTGTGTTAGTGTTGAAAAACCACTTTTCGCACTTGTCTTGGTGCAGGAAACCACTTTTGCACTTGCATTAGTGTGGAAAAAACCCTTTTTGCACTTGTGATAGTGTTGAAAAACAACTTTTCGCACTTGTGTTAGTGTTGAAAAACCACTTTTCACACTTGTGCTAGTGTTGAAAAACCACTTTTCGCACTTGTGTTAGTGTTGAAAAACCACTTTTCGCACTTGTGTTGGTGCAGGAAACCACTTTTGCACTTGTATTAGTGTGGAAAAAACACTTTTTGCACTTGTGATAGTGTTGAAAAACCACTTTTAGCACTTGTGTTAGTGTTGAAAAACCACTTTTCGCACTTGTGTTGGTGCAGGAAACCACTTTTGCACTTGTATTAGTGTGGAAAAAACACTTTTTGCACTGGTGATAGTGTTGAAAAACCACTTTTCGCACTTGTGTTAGTGTTGAAAAACCACTTTTCACACTTGTGCTAGTGTTGAAAAACCACTTTTCGCACTTGTGTTAGTGTTGAAAAACCACTTTTCGCACTTGTGTTGGTGCAGGAAAACACTTTTGCACTTGTATTAGTGTGGAAAAACCACTTTTCGCACTTGTGTTAGTGTTGAAAAACCACTTTTCGCACTTGTGTTAGTGTTGAAAAACCACTTTTCGCACTTGTGTTAGTGTTGAAAAACCACGTTTTCGCACTTGTGTTGGTGCAGGAAACCACTTTTGCACTTGTATTAGTGTGGAAAAACCATTTTTTGCACTTGTGTTAGTGTGGAAAAACCACTTTTCGCACTTGTGTTAGTGTTGAAAAACCACTTTTTGCACTTGTATTGGTGCAGGAAACCACTTTTGCACTTGTATTAGTGTGGAAAAAACACTTTTTGCACTTGTGATAGTGTTGAAAAACCACTTTTCGCACTTGTGTTAGTGTTGAAAAACCACTTTTTGCACTTGTGTTGGTGCAGGAAACCACTTTTTGCACTTGTGTTAGTGTTGAAAAACCACTTTTCGCACTTGTGTTAGTGTTGAAAAACCACTTTTCGCACTTGTGTTGGTGCAGGAAACCACTTTTGCACTTGTATTAGTGTGGAAAAAACACTATTTGCACTTGTGATAGTGTTGAAAAACCACTTTTCGCACTTGTGTTAGTGTTGAAAAACCACTTTTCACACTTGTGTTAGTGTTGAAAAACCACTTTTCGCACTTGTGTTAGTGTTGAAAAACCACTTTTCGCACTTGTGTTAGTGTTGAAAAACCACTTTTCGCACTTGTGTTGGTGCAGGAAACCACTTTTGCACTTGTATTAGTGTGGAAAATACACTTTTCGCACTTGTGTTAGTGTTGAAAACCACTTTTCGCACTTGTGTTGGTGCAGGAAACCACTTTTGCACTTGTATTAGTGTGGAAAAATCACTTTTCGCACTTGTGTTAGTGTTGAAAAACCACTTTTCGCACTTGTGTTAGTGTTGAAAAACCACTTTTCGCACTTGTGTTAGTGTTGAAAAACCACTTTTTGCACTTGTATTAGTGTTGAAAAACCACTTTTCGCACTTGTGTTAGTTTTGAAAAACCACTTTTCGCACTTGTGTTGGTGCAGGAAACCACTTTTGCACTTGTATTAGTGTGGAAAATACACTTTTCGCACTTGTGTTAGTGTTGAAAAACCACTTTTCGCACTTGTGTTAGTGTTGAAAAACCACTTTTCGCACTTGTGTTGGTGCAGGAAACCACTTTTGCACTTGTATTAGTGTGGAAAAACCACTTTTCGCACTTGCGTTAGTGTTGAAAAACCACTTTTCGCACTTGTGTTAGTGTTGAAAAACCACTTTTCGCACTTGTGTTACTGTTGAAAAACCACTTTTCGCACTTGTGATAGTGTTGAAAAACCACTTTTCGCACTTGTGTTGGTACAGGAAACCACTTTTGCACTTGTATTAGTGTGGAAAAACCACTTTTCGCACTTGTGTTAGTGTTGACAAACCACTTTTCGCACTTGTGTTAGTGTTGAAAAACAACTTTTCGCACTTGTGTTAGTGTTGAAAAACCACTTTTCGCACTTGTGTTAGTGTTGAAAAACCACTTTTCGCACTTGTGTTGGTGCAGGAAACCACTTTTGCACTTGTATTAGTGTGGAAAAATCACTTTTCGCACTTGTGTTAGTGTTGAAAAACCACTTTTCGCACTTGTGTTAGTGTTGAAAAACCACTTTCGCACTTGTGTTAGTGTTGAAAAACCACTTTTCGCACTTGTGTTAGTGTTGAAAAACCACTTTTCGCACTTGTGTTAGTGTTGAAAAACCACTTTTCGCATTTGTGTTGGTGCAGGAAACCACTTTTGCACTTGTATTAGTGTGGAAAATACACTTTTCGCACTTGTGTTAGTGTCGAAAAACCACTTTTCGCACTTGTGTTAGTGTTGAAAAACCACTTTTCGCACTTGTGTTGGTGCAGGAAACCACTTTTGCACTTGTATTAGTGTGGAAAAATCACTTTTCGCACTTGTGTTGGTGCAGGAAACCACTTTTGCACTTGTATTAGTGTGGAAAATACACTTTTCGCACTTGTGTTAGTGTTGAAAAACCACTTTTCGCACTTGTGTTGGTGCAGGAAACCACTTTTGCACTTGTATTAGTGTGGAAAACCACTTTTCGCACTTGTGTTAGTGTTGAAAAACCACTTTTCGCACTTGTGTTAGTGTTGAAAAACCACTTTTCGCACTTGTGTTGGTGCAGGAAACCACTTTTGCACTTGTATTAGTGTGGAAAAATCACTTTTCGCACTTGTGTTAGTGTTGAAAAACCACTTTTCGCACTTGTGTTAGTGTTGAAAAACCACTTTTGCACTTGTATTAGTGTGGAAAAAACACTTTTCGCTCTTGTGTTCGTGTTGAAAAACCACTTTTCGCACTTGTGTTAGTGTTGAAAAACCACTTTTCGCACTTGTGTTGGTGTTGAAAAACCACTTTTCGCACTTTGTGTTAGTGTTGAAAAACCACTTTTCGCACTTGTGTTGGTGCAGGAAACCACTTTTGCACTTGTATTAGTGTGGAAAAAACACTTTTTGCACTTGTGTTAGTTTTGAAAAACCACTTTTCGCACTTGTGTTAGTGTTGAAAAACCACTTTTCGCACTTGTGTTAGTGTTGAAAAACCACTTTTCGTACTTGTGTTGGTGCAGGAAACCACTTTTGCACTTGTATTAGTGTGGAAAATACACTTTTCGCACTTGTGTTAGTGTTGAAAAACCACTTTTCGCACTTGTGTTAGTGTTGAAAAACCACTTTTCGCACTTGTGTTAGTGTGGAAAAACCACTTTTCGCACTTGTGTTAGTGTTGAAAAACCACTTTTTGCACTTGTGTTAGTGTTGAAAAACCACTTTTCGCACTTGTGTTAGTGTTGAAAAACCACTTTTCGCACTTGTGTTAGTGTTGAAAAACCACTTTTCGCACTTGTGTTGGTGCAGGAAACCACTTTTGCACTTGTATTAGTGTGGAAAATACACTTTTCGCACTTGTGTTAGTGTTGAAAAACCACTTTTCGCACTTGTGTTGGTGCAGGAAACCACTTTTGCACTTGTATTAGTGTGGAAAAATCACTTTTCGCACTTGTGTTAGTGTTGAAAAACCACTTTTCGCACTTGTCTTGGTGCAGGAAACCACTTTTGCACTTGCATTAGTGTGGAAAAAACCCTTTTTGCACTTGTGATAGTGTTGAAAAACAACTTTTCGCACTTGTGTTAGTGTTGAAAAACCACTTTTCACACTTGTGCTAGTGTTGAAAAACCACTTTTCGCACTTGTGTTAGTGTTGAAAAACCACTTTTCGCACTTGTGTTGGTGCAGGAAACCACTTTTGCACTTGTATTAGTGTGGAAAAAACACTTTTTGCACTTGTGATAGTGTTGAAAAACCACTTTTAGCACTTGTGTTAGTGTTGAAAAACCACTTTTCGCACTTGTGTTGGTGCAGGAAACCACTTTTGCACTTGTATTAGTGTGGAAAAAACACTTTTTGCACTTGTGATAGTGTTGAAAAACCACTTTTCGCACTTGTGTTAGTGTTGAAAAACCACTTTTCACACTTGTGCTGGTGTTGAAAAACCACTTTTCGCACTTGTGTTAGTGTTGAAAAACCACTTTTCGCACTTGTGTTGGTGCAGGAAAACACTTTTGCACTTGTATTAGTGTGGAAAAACCACTTTTCGCACTTGTGTTAGTGTTGAAAAACCACTTTTCGCACTTGTGTTAGTGTTGAAAAACCACTTTTCGCACTTGTGTTAGTGTTGAAAAACCACGTTTTCGCACTTGTGTTGGTGCAGGAAACCACTTTTGCACTTGTATTAGTGTGGAAAAACCATTTTTTGCACTTGTGTTAGTGTGGAAAAACCACTTTTCGCACTTGTGTTAGTGTTGAAAAACCACTTTTTGCACTTGTATTGGTGCAGGAAACCACTTTTGCACTTGTATTAGTGTGGAAAAAACACTTTTTGCACTTGTGATAGTGTTGAAAAACCACTTTTCGCACTTGTGTTAGTGTTGAAAAACCACTTTTTGCACTTGTGTTGGTGCAGGAAACCACTTTTTGCACTTGTGTTAGTGTTGAAAAACCACTTTTCGCACTTGTGTTAGTGTTGAAAAACCACTTTTTGCACTTGTGTTAGTGTTGAAAACCACTTTTCGCACTTGTGTTAGTGTTGAAAAACCACTTTTCGCACTTGTGTTAGTGTTGAAAAACCACTTTTCGCACTTGTGTTGGTGCAGGAAACCACTTTTGCACTTGTATTAGTGTGGAAAATACACTTTTCGCACTTGTGTTAGTGTTGAAAAACCACTTTTCGCACTTGTGTTGGTGCAGGAAACCACTTTTGCACTTGTATTAGTGTGGAAAAATCACTTTTCGCACTTGTGTTAGTGTTGAAAAACCACTTTTCGCACTTGTGTTAGTGTTGAAAAACCACTTTTCGCACTTGTGTTAGTGTTGAAAAACCACTTTTCGCATTTGTGTTGGTGCAGGAAACCACTTTTGCACTTGTATTAGTGTGGAAAATACACTTTTCGCACTTGTGTTAGTGTTGAAAAACCACTTTTCGCACTTGTGTTAGTGTTGAAAAACCACTTTTCGCACTTGTGTTGGTGCAGGAAACCACTTTTGCACTTGTATTAGTGTGGAAAAATCACTTTTCGCACTTGTGTTAGTGTTGAAAAACCACTTTTCGCACTTGTGTTAGTGTTGAAAAACCACTTTTGCACTTGTATTAGTGTGGAAAAAACACTTTTCGCTCTTGTGTTAGTGTTGAAAAACCACTTTTCGCACTTGTGTTAGTGTTGAAAAACCACTTTTCGCACTTGTGTTAGTGTTGAAAAACCACTTTTCGCACTTGTATTAGTGTGGAAAAAACACTTTTCGCACTTGTGTTTGTGCAGGAAACCACTTTTGCACTTGTATTAGTGTGGAAAAAACACTTTTTGCTCTTGTGATAGTGTTGAAAAACCACTTTTCGCACTTGTGTTAGTGTTGAAAAACCACTTTTCGCACTTGTGTTAGTGTTGAAAAACCACTTTTCGCACTTGTGTTAGTGTTGAAAAACAACTTTTCGCACTTGTGTTAGTGTTGAAAAACCACTTTTCGCACTTGTGTTAGTGTTGAAAAACCACTTTTCGCACTTGTGTTAGTGTTGAAAAACCACTTTTCGCACTTGTGTTGGTGCAGGAAACCACTTTTGCACTTGTATTAGTGTGGAAAATACACTTTTCGCACTTGTGTTAGTGTTGAAAAACCACTTTTCGCACTTGTGTTGGTGCAGGAAACCACTTTTGCACTTGTATTAGTGTGGAAAAATCACTTTTCGCACTTGTGTTAGTGTTGAAAAACCACTTTTCGCACTTGTGTTAGTGTTGAAAAACCACTTTTCGCACTTGTGTTAGTGTTGAAAAACCACTTTTTGCACTTGTATTAGTGTTGAAAAACCACTTTTCGCACTTGTGTTAGTGTTGAAAAACCAATTTTCGCACTTGTGTTGGTGCAGGAAACCACTTTTGCACTTGTATTAGTGTGGAAAATATACTTTTCGCACTTGTGTTAGTGTTGAAAGACCACTTTTCGCACTTGTGTTAGTGTTGAAAAACCACTTTTCGCACTTGTGTTGGTGCAGGAAACCACTTTTGCACTTGTATTAGTGTGGAAAAACCACTTTTCGCACTTGTGTTAGTGTTGAAAAACCACTTTTCACACTTGTGCTAGTGTTGAAAAACCACTTTCCGCACTTGTGTTAGTGTTGAAAAACCACTTTTCGCACTTGTGTTGGTGCAGGAAACCACTTTTGCACTTGTATTAGTGTGGAAAATACACTTTTCGCACTTGTGTTAGTGTTGAAAAACCACTTTTCGCACTTGTGTTAGTGTTGAAAAACCACTTTTCGCACTTGTGTTGGTGCAGGAAACCACTTTTGCACTTGTATTAGTGTGGAAAAACCACTTTTCGCACTTGTGTTAGTGTTGAAAAACCACTTTTTGCACTTGTATTAGTGTTGAAAAACCACTTTTCGCACTTGTGTTAGTGTTGAAAAACCACTTTTCGCACTTGTGTTGGTGCAGGAAACCACTTTTGCACTTGTATTAGTGTGGAAAATACACTTTTCGCACTTGTGTTAGTGTTGAAAAACCACTTTTCGCACTTGTGTTAGTGTTGAAAAACCACTTTTCGCACTTGTGTTGGTGCAGGAAACCACTTTTGCACTTGTATTAGTGTGGAAAAACCACTTTTCGCACTTGTGTTAGTGTTGAAAAACCACTTTTCACACTTGTGCTAGTGTTGAAAAACCACTTTCCGCACTTGTGTTAGTGTTGAAAAACCACTTTTCGCACTTGTCTTGGTGCAGGAAACCACTTTTGCACTTGTATTAGTGTGGAAAAAACCCTTTTTGCACTTGTGATAGTGTTGAAAAACAACTTTTCGCACTTGTGTTAGTGTTGAAAAACCACTTTTCACACTTGTGCTAGTGTTGAAAAACCACTTTTCGCACTTGTGTTAGTGTTGAAAAACCACTTTTCGCACTTGTGTTGGTGCAGGAAACCACTTTTGCACTTGTATTAGTGTGGAAAAAACACTTTTTGCACTTGTGATAGTGTTGAAAAACCACTTTTAGCACTTGTGTTAGTGTTGAAAAACCACTTTTCGCACTTGTGTTGGTGCAGGAAACCACTTTTGCACTTGTATTAGTGTGGAAAAAACACTTTTTGCACTTGTGATAGTGTTGAAAAACCACTTTTCGCACTTGTGTTAGTGTTGAAAAACCACTTTTCACACTTGTGCTAGTGTTGAAAAACCACTTTTCGCACTTGTGTTAGTGTTGAAAAACCACTTTTCGCACTTGTGTTGGTGCAGGAAAACACTTTTGCACTTGTATTAGTGTGGAAAAACCACTTTTCGCACTTGTGTTGGTGTTGAAAAACCACTTTTCGCACTTGTGTTAGTGTTGAAAAACCACTTTTCGCACTTGTGTTGGTGCAGGAAACCACTTTTGCACTTGTATGAGTGTGGAAAATACACTTTTCGCACTTGTGTTAGTGTTGAAAAACCACTTTTCGCACTTGTGTTAGTGTTGAAAAACCACTTTTCGCACTTGTGTTAGTGTTGAAAAACCACTTTTCGCACTTGTATTAGTGTGGAAAAAACACTTTTCGCACTTGTGTTTGTGCAGGAAACCACTTTTGCACTTGTATTAGTGTGGAAAAAACACTTTTTGCTCTTGTGATAGTGTTGAAAAACCACTTTTCGCACTTGTGTTAGTGTTGAAAAACCACTTTTCGCACTTGTGTTAGTGTTGAAAAACCACTTTTCGCACTTGTGTTAGTGTTGAAAAACAACTTTTCGCACTTGTGTTAGTGTTGAAAAACCACTTTTTGCACTTGTGTTAGTGTTGAAAAACCACTTTTCGCACTTGTGTTAGTGTTGAAAAACCACTTTTCGCACTTGTGTTGGTGCAGGAAACCACTTTTGCACTTGTATTAGTGTGGAAAATACACTTTTCGCACTTGTGTTAGTGTTGAAAAACCACTTTTCGCACTTGTGTTGGTGCAGGAAACCACTTTTGCACTTGTATTAGTGTGGAAAAATCACTTTTCGCACTTGTGTTAGTGTTGAAAAACCACTTTTCGCACTTGTGTTAGTGTTGAAAAACCACTTTTCGCACTTGTGTTAGTGTTGAAAAACCACTTTTTGCACTTGTATTAGTGTTGAAAAACCACTTTTCGCACTTGTGTTAGTGTTGAAAAAACAATTTTCGCACTTGTGTTGGTGCAGGAAACCACTTTTGCACTTGTATTAGTGTGGAAAATATACTTTTCGCACTTGTGTTAGTGTTGAAAAACCACTTTTCGCACTTGTGTTAGTGTTGAAAAACCACTTTTCGCACTTGTGTTGGTGCAGGAAACCACTTTTGCACTTGTATTAGTGTGGAAAAACCACTTTTCGCACTTGTGTTAGTGTTGAAAAACCACTTTTCACACTTGTGCTAGTGTTGAAAAACCACTTTCCGCACTTGTGTTAGTGTTGAAAAACCACTTTTCGCACTTGTGTTGGTGCAGGAAACCACTTTTGCACTTGTATTAGTGTGGAAAATACACTTTTCGCACTTGTGTTAGTGTTGAAAAACCACTTTTCGCACTTGTGTTAGTGTTGAAAAACCACTTTTCGCACTTGTGTTGGTGCAGGAAACCACTTTTGCACTTGTATTAGTGTGGAAAAACCACTTTTCGCACTTGTGTTAGTGTTGAAAAACCACTTTTTGCACTTGTATTAGTGTTGAAAAACCACTTTTCGCACTTGTGTTAGTGTTGAAAAACCACTTTTCGCACTTGTGTTGGTGCAGGAAACCACTTTTGCACTTGTATTAGTGTGGAAAATACACTTTTCGCACTTGTGTTAGTGTTGAAAAACCACTTTTCGCACTTGTGTTAGTGTTGAAAAACCACTTTTCGCACTTGTGTTGGTGCAGGAAACCACTTTTGCACTTGTATTAGTGTGGAAAAACCACTTTTCGCACTTATGTTAGTGTTGAAAAACCACTTTTCACACTTGTGCTAGTGTTGAAAAACCACTTTCCGCACTTGTGTTAGTGTTGAAAAACCACTTTTCGCACTTGTCTTGGTGCAGGAAACCACTTTTGCACTTGCATTAGTGTGGAAAAAACCCTTTTTGCACTTGTGATAGTGTTGAAAAACAACTTTTCGCACTTGTGTTAGTGTTGAAAAACCACTTTTCACACTTGTGCTAGTGTTGAAAAACCACTTTTCGCACTTGTGTTAGTGTTGAAAAACCACTTTTCGCACTTGTGTTGGTGCAGGAAACCACTTTTGCACTTGTATTAGTGTGGAAAAAACACTTTTTGCACTTGTGATAGTGTTGAAAAACCACTTTTAGCACTTGTGTTAGTGTTGAAAAACCACTTTTCGCACTTGTGTTGGTGCAGGAAACCACTTTTGCACTTGTATTAGTGTGGAAAAAACACTTTTTGCACTTGTGATAGTGTTGAAAAACCACTTTTCGCACTTGTGTTAGTGTTGAAAAACCACTTTTCACACTTGTGCTAGTGTTGAAAAACCACTTTTCGCACTTGTGTTAGTGTTGAAAAACCACTTTTCGCACTTGTGTTGGTGCAGGAAAACACTTTTGCACTTGTATTAGTGTGGAAAAACCACTTTTCGCACTTGTGTTAGTGTTGAAAAACCACTTTTCGCACTTGTGTTAGTGTTGAAAAACCACTTTTCGCACTTGTGTTAGTGTTGAAAAACCACGTTTTCGCACTTGTGTTGGTGCAGGAAACCACTTTTGCACTTGTATTAGTGTGGAAAAACCATTTTTTGCACTTGTGTTAGTGTGGAAAAACCACTTTTCGCACTTGTGTTAGTGTTGAAAAACCACTTTTTGCACTTGTATTGGTGCAGGAAACCACTTTTGCACTTGTATTAGTGTGGAAAAAACACTTTTTGCACTTGTGATAGTGTTGAAAAACCACTTTTCGCACTTGTGTTAGTGTTGAAAACCACTTTTTGCACTTGTGTTGGTGCAGGAAACCACTTTTTGCACTTGTGTTAGTGTTGAAAAACCACTTTTCGCACTTGTGTTAGTGTTGAAAAACCACTTTTCGCACTTGTGTTGGTGCAGGAAACCACTTTTGCACTTGTATTAGTGTGGAAAAAACACTATTTGCACTTGTGATAGTGTTGAAAAACCACTTTTCGCACTTGTGTTAGTGTTGAAAAACCACTTTTCACACTTGTGTTAGTGTTGAAAAACCACTTTTCGCACTTGTGTTAGTGTTGAAAAACCACTTTTCGCACTTGTGTTAGTGTTGAAAAACCACTTTTCGCACTTGTGTTGGTGCAGGAAACCACTTTTGCACTTGTATTAGTGTGGAAAATACACTTTTCGCACTTGTGTTAGTGTTGAAAACCACTTTTCGCACTTGTGTTGGTGCAGGAAACCACTTTTGCACTTGTATTAGTGTGGAAAAATCACTTTTCGCACTTGTGTTAGTGTTGAAAAACCACTTTTCGCACTTGTGTTAGTGTTGAAAAACCACTTTTCGCACTTGTGTTAGTGTTGAAAAACCACTTTTTGCACTTGTATTAGTGTTGAAAAACCACTTTTCGCACTTGTGTTAGTTTTGAAAAACCACTTTTCGCACTTGTGTTGGTGCAGGAAACCACTTTTGCACTTGTATTAGTGTGGAAAATACACTTTTCGCACTTGTGTTAGTGTTGAAAAACCACTTTTCGCACTTGTGTTAGTGTTGAAAAACCACTTTTCGCACTTGTGTTGGTGCAGGAAACCACTTTTGCACTTGTATTAGTGTGGAAAAACCACTTTTCGCACTTGCGTTAGTGTTGAAAAACCACTTTTCGCACTTGTGTTAGTGTTGAAAAACCACTTTTCGCACTTGTGTTACTGTTGAAAAACCACTTTTCGCACTTGTGATAGTGTTGAAAAACCACTTTTCGCACTTGTGTTGGTACAGGAAACCACTTTTGCACTTGTATTAGTGTGGAAAAACCACTTTTCGCACTTGTGTTAGTGTTGACAAACCACTTTTCGCACTTGTGTTAGTGTTGAAAAACCACTTTTCGCACTTGTGTTAGTGTTGAAAAACCACTTTTCGCACTTGTGTTAGTGTTGAAAAACCACTTTTCGCACTTGTGTTGGTGCAGGAAACCACTTTTGCACTTGTATTAGTGTGGAAAAATCACTTTTCGCACTTGTGTTAGTGTTGAAAAACCACTTTTCGCACTTGTGTTAGTGTTGAAAAACCACTTTCGCACTTGTGTTAGTGTTGAAAAACCACTTTTCGCACTTGTGTTAGTGTTGAAAAACCACTTTTCGCACTTGTGTTAGTGTTGAAAAACCACTTTTCGCATTTGTGTTGGTGCAGGAAACCACTTTTGCACTTGTATTAGTGTGGAAAATACACTTTTCGCACTTGTGTTAGTGTCGAAAAACCACTTTTCGCACTTGTGTTAGTGTTGAAAAACCACTTTTCGCACTTGTGTTGGTGCAGGAAACCACTTTTGCACTTGTATTAGTGTGGAAAAATCACTTTTCGCACTTGTGTTGGTGCAGGAAACCACTTTTGCACTTGTATTAGTGTGGAAAATACACTTTTCGCACTTGTGTTAGTGTTGAAAAACCACTTTTCGCACTTGTGTTGGTGCAGGAAACCACTTTTGCACTTGTATTAGTGTGGAAAACCACTTTTCGCACTTGTGTTAGTGTTGAAAAACCACTTTTCGCACTTGTGTTAGTGTTGAAAAACCACTTTTCGCACTTGTGTTGGTGCAGGAAACCACTTTTGCACTTGTATTAGTGTGGAAAAATCACTTTTCGCACTTGTGTTAGTGTTGAAAAACCACTTTTCGCACTTGTGTTAGTGTTGAAAAACCACTTTTGCACTTGTATTAGTGTGGAAAAAACACTTTTCGCTCTTGTGTTCGTGTTGAAAAACCACTTTTCGCACTTGTGTTAGTGTTGAAAAACCACTTTTCGCACTTGTGTTGGTGTTGAAAAACCACTTTTCGCACTTTGTGTTAGTGTTGAAAAACCACTTTTCGCACTTGTGTTGGTGCAGGAAACCACTTTTGCACTTGTATTAGTGTGGAAAAAACACTTTTTGCACTTGTGTTAGTTTTGAAAAACCACTTTTCGCACTTGTGTTAGTGTTGAAAAACCACTTTTCGCACTTGTGTTAGTGTTGAAAAACCACTTTTCGTACTTGTGTTGGTGCAGGAAACCACTTTTGCACTTGTATTAGTGTGGAAAATACACTTTTCGCACTTGTGTTAGTGTTGAAAAACCACTTTTCGCACTTGTGTTAGTGTTGAAAAACCACTTTTCGCACTTGTGTTAGTGTGGAAAAACCACTTTTCGCACTTGTGTTAGTGTTGAAAAACCACTTTTTGCACTTGTGTTAGTGTTGAAAAACCACTTTTCGCACTTGTGTTAGTGTTGAAAAACCACTTTTCGCACTTGTGTTAGTGTTGAAAAACCACTTTTCGCACTTGTGTTGGTGCAGGAAACCACTTTTGCACTTGTATTAGTGTGGAAAATACACTTTTCGCACTTGTGTTAGTGTTGAAAAACCACTTTTCGCACTTGTGTTGGTGCAGGAAACCACTTTTGCACTTGTATTAGTGTGGAATAATCACTTTTCGCACTTGTGTTAGTGTTGAAAAACCACTTTTCGCACTTGTGTTAGTGTTGAAAAACCACTTTTCGCACTTGTGTTAGTGTTGAAAAACCACTTTTTGCACTTGTATTAGTGTTGAAAAACCACTTTTCGCACTTGTGTTAGTGTTGAAAAACCAATTTTCGCACTTGTGTTGGTGCAGGAAACCACTTTTGCAATTGTATTAGTGTGGAAAATATACTTTTCGCACTTGTGTTAGTGTTGAAAAACCACTTTTCGCACTTGTGTTAGTGTTGAAAAACCACTTTTCGCACTTGTGTTGGTGCAGGAAACCACTTTTGCACTTGTATTAGTGTGGAAAAACCACTTTTCGCACTTGTGTTAGTGTTGAAAAACCACTTTTCACACTTGTGCTAGTGTTGAAAAACCACTTTCCGCACTTGTGTTAGTGTTGAAAAACCACTTTTCGCACTTGTGTTGGTGCAGGAAACCACTTTTGCACTTGTATTAGTGTGGAAAATACACTTTTCGCACTTGTGTTAGTGTTGAAAAACCACTTTTCGCACTTGTGTTAGTGTTGAAAAACCACTTTTCGCACTTGTGTTGGTGCAGGAAACCACTTTTGCACTTGTATTAGTGTGGAAAAACCACTTTTCGCACTTGTGTTAGTGTTGAAAAACCACTTTTTGCACTTGTATTAGTGTTGAAAAACCACTTTTCGCACTTGTGTTAGTGTTGAAAAACCACTTTTCGCACTTGTGTTGGTGCAGGAAACCACTTTTGCACTTGTATTAGTGTGGAAAATACACTTTTCGCACTTGTGTTAGTGTTGAAAAACCACTTTTCGCACTTGTGTTAGTGTTGAAAAACCACTTTTCGCACTTGTGTTGGTGCAGGAAACCACTTTTGCACTTGTATTAGTGTGGAAAAACCACTTTTCGCACTTATGTTAGTGTTGAAAAACCACTTTTCACACTTGTGCTAGTGTTGAAAAACCACTTTCCGCACTTGTGTTAGTGTTGAAAAACCACTTTTCGCACTTGTCTTGGTGCAGGAAACCACTTTTGCACTTGCATTAGTGTGGAAAAAACCCTTTTTGCACTTGTGATAGTGTTGAAAAACAACTTTTCGCACTTGTGTTAGTGTTGAAAAACCACTTTTCACACTTGTGCTAGTGTTGAAAAACCACTTTTCGCACTTGTGTTAGTGTTGAAAAACCACTTTTCGCACTTGTGTTGGTGCAGGAAACCACTTTTGCACTTGTATTAGTGTGGAAAAAACACTTTTTGCACTTGTGATAGTGTTGAAAAACCACTTTTAGCACTTGTGTTAGTGTTGAAAAACCACTTTTCGCACTTGTGTTGGTGCAGGAAACCACTTTTGCACTTGTATTAGTGTGGAAAAAACACTTTTTGCACTTGTGATAGTGTTGAAAAACCACTTTTCGCACTTGTGTTAGTGTTGAAAAACCACTTTTCACACTTGTGCTAGTGTTGAAAAACCACTTTTCGCACTTGTGTTAGTGTTGAAAAACCACTTTTCGCACTTGTGTTGGTGCAGGAAAACACTTTTGCACTTGTATTAGTGTGGAAAAACCACTTTTCGCACTTGTGTTAGTGTTGAAAAACCACTTTTCGCACTTGTGTTAGTGTTGAAAAACCACTTTTCGCACTTGTGTTAGTGTTGAAAAACCACGTTTTCGCACTTGTGTTGGTGCAGGAAACCACTTTTGCACTTGTATTAGTGTGGAAAAACCATTTTTTGCACTTGTGTTAGTGTGGAAAAACCACTTTTCGCACTTGTGTTAGTGTTGAAAAACCACTTTTTGCACTTGTATTGGTGCAGGAAACCACTTTTGCACTTGTATTAGTGTGGAAAAAACACTTTTTGCACTTGTGATAGTGTTGAAAAACCACTTTTCGCACTTGTGTTAGTGTTGAAAAACCACTTTTTGCACTTGTGTTGGTGCAGGAAACCACTTTTTGCACTTGTGTTAGTGTTGAAAAACCACTTTTCGCACTTGTGTTAGTGTTGAAAAACCACTTTTCGCACTTGTGTTGGTGCAGGAAACCACTTTTGCACTTGTATTAGTGTGGAAAAAACACTATTTGCACTTGTGATAGTGTTGAAAAACCACTTTTCGCACTTGTGTTAGTGTTGAAAAACCACTTTTCACACTTGTGTTAGTGTTGAAAAACCACTTTTCGCACTTGTGTTAGTGTTGAAAAACCACTTTTCGCACTTGTGTTAGTGTTGAAAAACCACTTTTCGCACTTGTGTTGGTGCAGGAAACCACTTTTGCACTTGTATTAGTGTGGAAAATACACTTTTCGCACTTGTGTTAGTGTTGAAAACCACTTTTCGCACTTGTGTTGGTGCAGGAAACCACTTTTGCACTTGTATTAGTGTGGAAAAATCACTTTTCGCACTTGTGTTAGTGTTGAAAAACCACTTTTCGCACTTGTGTTAGTGTTGAAAAACCACTTTTCGCACTTGTGTTAGTGTTGAAAAACCACTTTTTGCACTTGTATTAGTGTTGAAAAACCACTTTTCGCACTTGTGTTAGTTTTGAAAAACCACTTTTCGCACTTGTGTTGGTGCAGGAAACCACTTTTGCACTTGTATTAGTGTGGAAAATACACTTTTCGCACTTGTGTTAGTGTTGAAAAACCACTTTTCGCACTTGTGTTAGTGTTGAAAAACCACTTTTCGCACTTGTGTTGGTGCAGGAAACCACTTTTGCACTTGTATTAGTGTGGAAAAACCACTTTTCGCACTTGCGTTAGTGTTGAAAAACCACTTTTCGCACTTGTGTTAGTGTTGAAAAACCACTTTTCGCACTTGTGTTACTGTTGAAAAACCACTTTTCGCACTTGTGATAGTGTTGAAAAACCACTTTTCGCACTTGTGTTGGTACAGGAAACCACTTTTGCACTTGTATTAGTGTGGAAAAACCACTTTTCGCACTTGTGTTAGTGTTGACAAACCACTTTTCGCACTTGTGTTAGTGTTGAAAAACCACTTTTCGCACTTGTGTTAGTGTTGAAAAACCACTTTTCGCACTTGTGTTAGTGTTGAAAAACCACTTTTCGCACTTGTGTTGGTGCAGGAAACCACTTTTGCACTTGTATTAGTGTGGAAAAATCACTTTTCGCACTTGTGTTAGTGTTGAAAAACCACTTTTCGCACTTGTGTTAGTGTTGAAAAACCACTTTCGCACTTGTGTTAGTGTTGAAAAACCACTTTTCGCACTTGTGTTAGTGTTGAAAAACCACTTTTCGCACTTGTGTTAGTGTTGAAAAACCACTTTTCGCATTTGTGTTGGTGCAGGAAACCACTTTTGCACTTGTATTAGTGTGGAAAATACACTTTTCGCACTTGTGTTAGTGTCGAAAAACCACTTTTCGCACTTGTGTTAGTGTTGAAAAACCACTTTTCGCACTTGTGTTGGTGCAGGAAACCACTTTTGCACTTGTATTAGTGTGGAAAAATCACTTTTCGCACTTGTGTTGGTGCAGGAAACCACTTTTCGCACTTGTGTTAGTGTTGAAAAACCACTTTTCGCACTTGTGTTAGTGTTGAAAAACCACTTTTCGCACTTGTGTTGGTGCAGGAAACCACTTTTGCACTTGTATTAGTGTGGAAAAATCACTTTTCGCACTTGTGTTAGTGTTGAAAAACCACTTTTCGCACTTGTGTTAGTGTTGAAAAACCACTTTTCGCACTTGTGTTAGTGCAGGAAACCACTTTTGCACTTGTGTTAGTGTGGAAAAATCACTTTTCGCACTTGTGTTAGTGTTGAAAAACCACTTTTCGCACTTGTGTTAGTGCAGGAAACCACTTTTGCACTTGTATTAGTGTGGAAAATACACTTTTCGCACTTGTGTTAGTGTCGAAAAAACACTTTTCGCTCTTGTGTTCGTGTTGAAAAACCACTTTTCGCACTTGTGTTAGTGTTGAAAAACCACTTTTCGCACTTGTGTTGGTGTTGAAAAACCACTTTTGCACTTGTATTAGTGTTGAAAAACCACTTTTCGCACTTGTGTTGGTGCAGGAAACCACTTTTGCACTTGTATTAGTGTGGAAAATACACTTTTCGCACTTGTGTTAGTGTTGAAAAACCACTTTTCGCACTTGTGTTGGTGCAGGAAACCACTTTTGCACTTGTATTAGTGTGGAAAACCACTTTTCGCACTTGTGTTAGTGTTGAAAAACCACTTTTCGCACTTGTGTTAGTGTTGAAAAACCACTTTTCGCACTTGTGTTGGTGCAGGAAACCACTTTTGCACTTGTATTAGTGTGGAAAAATCACTTTTCGCACTTGTGTTAGTGTTGAAAAACCACTTTTCGCACTTGTGTTAGTGTTGAAAAACCACTTTTGCACTTGTATTAGTGTGGAAAAAACACTTTTCGCTCTTGTGTTCGTGTTGAAAAACCACTTTTCGCACTTGTGTTAGTGTTGAAAAACCACTTTTCGCACTTGTGTTGGTGTTGAAAAACCACTTTTCGCACTTTGTGTTAGTGTTGAAAAACCACTTTTCGCACTTGTGTTGGTGCAGGAAACCACTTTTGCACTTGTATTAGTGTGGAAAAAACACTTTTTGCACTTGTGTTAGTTTTGAAAAACCACTTTTCGCACTTGTGTTAGTGTTGAAAAACCACTTTTCGCACTTGTGTTAGTGTTGAAAAACCACTTTTCGTACTTGTGTTGGTGCAGGAAACCACTTTTGCACTTGTATTAGTGTGGAAAATACACTTTTCGCACTTGTGTTAGTGTTGAAAAACCACTTTTCGCACTTGTGTTAGTGTTGAAAAACCACTTTTCGCACTTGTGTTAGTGTGGAAAAACCACTTTTCGCACTTGTGTTAGTGTTGAAAAACCACTTTTTGCACTTGTGTTAGTGTTGAAAAACCACTTTTCGCACTTGTGTTAGTGTTGAAAAACCACTTTTCGCACTTGTGTTAGTGTTGAAAAACCACTTTTCGCACTTGTGTTGGTGCAGGAAACCACTTTTGCACTTGTATTAGTGTGGAAAATACACTTTTCGCACTTGTGTTAGTGTTGAAAAACCACTTTTCGCACTTGTGTTGGTGCAGGAAACCACTTTTGCACTTGTATTAGTGTGGAAAAATCACTTTTCGCACTTGTGTTAGTGTTGAAAAACCACTTTTCGCACTTGTGTTAGTGTTGAAAAACCACTTTTCGCACTTGTGTTAGTGTTGAAAAACCACTTTTTGCACTTGTATTAGTGTTGAAAAACCACTTTTCGCACTTGTGTTAGTGTTGAAAAACCAATTTTCGCACTTGTGTTGGTGCAGGAAACCACTTTTGCAATTGTATTAGTGTGGAAAATATACTTTTCGCACTTGTGTTAGTGTTGAAAAACCACTTTTCGCACTTGTGTTAGTGTTGAAAAACCACTTTTCGCACTTGTGTTGGTGCAGGAAACCACTTTTGCACTTGTATTAGTGTGGAAAAACCACTTTTCGCACTTGTGTTAGTGTTGAAAAACCACTTTTCACACTTGTGCTAGTGTTGAAAAACCACTTTCCGCACTTGTGTTAGTGTTGAAAAAACACTTTTCGCACTTGTGTTGGTGCAGGAAACCACTTTTGCACTTGTATTAGTGTGGAAAATACACTTTTCGCACTTGTGTTAGTGTTGAAAAACCACTTTTCGCACTTGTGTTGGTGCAGGAAACCACTTTTGCACTTGTATTAGTGTGGAAAAACCACTTTTCGCACTTGTGTTAGTGTTGAAAAACCACTTTTTGCACTTGTATTAGTGTGGAAAAACCACTTTTCGCACTTGTGTTAGTGTTGACAAACCACTTTTCGCACTTGTGTTAGTGTTGAAAAACCACTTTTCGCACTTGTGTTAGTGTTGAAAAACCACTTTTCGCACTTGTGTTAGTGTTGAAAAACCACTTTTCGCACTTGTGTTAGTGTTGAAAAACCACTTTTCGCACTTGTGTTAGTGTTGAAAAACCACTTTTGGCACTTGTGTTTGTGCAGGAAACCACTTTTCGCACTTGTGTTGGTGCAGGAAACCACTTTTGCACTTGTATTAGTGTGGAAAAAACACTTTTTGCACTTTTGTTAGTGTTGAAAAACCACTTTTTGCAGTTGTGTTAGTGTTGAAAAACCACTTTTCGCACTTGTGTTAGTGTTGAAAAACCACTTTTCGCACTTGTGTTGGTGCGGGAAACCACTTTTGCACTTGTATTAGTGTGGAAAATACACTTTTCGCACTTGTGTTAGTGTTGAAAATACACTTTTCGCACTTGTGTTAGTGTTGAAAAACCACTTTTCGCACTTGTGTTAGTGTTGAAAAACCACTTTTCGCACTTGTGTTGGTGCAGGAAACCACTTTTGCACTTGTATTAGTGTGGAAAAACCACTTTTCGCACTTGTGTTAGTGTTGAAAAACCACTTTTTGCACTTGTGTTAGTGTTGAAAAACCACTTTTCGCACTTGTGTTAGTGTTGAAAAACCACTTTTCGCACTTGTGTTAGTGTTGAAAAACCACTTTTCGCACTTGTGTTGGTGCAGGAAACCACTTTTGCACTTGTATTAGTGTGGAAAATACACTTTTCGCACTTGTGTTAGTGTTGAAAAACCACTTTTCGCACTTGTGTTGGTGCAGGAAACCACTTTTGCACTTGTATTAGTGTGGAAAAATCACTTTTCGCACTTGTGTTAGTGTTGAAAAACCACTTTTCGCACTTGTGTTAGTGTTGAAAAACCACTTTTCGCACTTGTGTTAGTGTTGAAAAACCACTTTTTGCACTTGTATTAGTGTTGAAAAACCACTTTTCGCACTTGTGTTAGTGTTGAAAAACCAATTTTCGCACTTGTGTTGGTGCAGGAAACCACTTTTGCACTTGTATTAGTGTGGAAAATATACTTTTCGCACTTGTGTTAGTGTTGAAAAACCACTTTTCGCACTTGTGTTAGTGTTGAAAAACCACTTTTCGCACTTGTGTTGGTGCAGGAAACCACTTTTGCACTTGTATTAGTGTGGAAAAACCACTTTTCGCACTTGTGTTAGTGTTGAAAAACCACTTTTCACACTTGTGCTAGTGTTGAAAAACCACTTTCCGCACTTGTGTTAGTGTTGAAAAACCACTTTTTCCACTTGTGTTGGTGCAGGAAACCACTTTTTGCACTTGTGTTAGTGTTGAAAAACCACTTTTCGCACTTGTGTTAGTGTTGAAAAACCACTTTTCGCACTTGTGTTGGTGCAGGAAACCACTTTTGCACTTGTATTAGTGTGGAAAAAACACTATTTGCACTTGTGATAGTGTTGAAAAACCACTTTTCGCACTTGTGTTAGTGTTGAAAAACCACTTTTCACACTTGTGTTAGTGTTGAAAAACCACTTTTCGCACTTGTGTTAGTGTTGAAAAACCACTTTTCGCACTTGTGTTAGTGTTGAAAAACCACTTTTCGCACTTGTGTTGGTGCAGGAAACCACTTTTGCACTTGTATTAGTGTGGAAAATACACTTTTCGCACTTGTGTTAGTGTTGAAAACCACTTTTCGCACTTGTGTTGGTGCAGGAAACCACTTTTGCACTTGTATTAGTGTGGAAAAATCACTTTTCGCACTTGTGTTAGTGTTGAAAAACCACTTTTCGCACTTGTGTTAGTGTTGAAAAACCACTTTTCGCACTTGTGTTAGTGTTGAAAAACCACTTTTTGCACTTGTATTAGTGTTGAAAAACCACTTTTCGCACTTGTGTTAGTTTTGAAAAACCACTTTTCGCACTTGTGTTGGTGCAGGAAACCACTTTTGCACTTGTATTAGTGTGGAAAATACACTTTTCGCACTTGTGTTAGTGTTGAAAAACCACTTTTCGCACTTGTGTTAGTGTTGAAAAACCACTTTTCGCACTTGTGTTGGTGCAGGAAACCACTTTTGCACTTGTATTAGTGTGGAAAAACCACTTTTCGCACTTGTGTTAGTGTTGAAAAACCACTTTTCGCACTTGTGTTAGTGTTGAAAAACCACTTTTCGCACTTGTGTTACTGTTGAAAAACCACTTTTCGCACTTGTGATAGTGTTGAAAAACCACTTTTCGCACTTGTGTTGGTACAGGAAACCACTTTTGCACTTGTATTAGTGTGGAAAAACCACTTTTCGCACTTGTGTTAGTGTTGACAAACCACTTTTCGCACTTGTGTTAGTGTTGAAAAACCACTTCTCGCACTTGTGTTAGTGTTGAAAAACCACTTTTCGCACTTGTGTTAGTGTTGAAAAACCACTTTTCGCACTTGTGTTGGTGCAGGAAACCACTTTTGCACTTGTATTAGTGTGGAAAAATCACTTTTCGCACTTGTGTTAGTGTTGAAAAACCACTTTTCGCACTTGTGTTAGTGTTGAAAAACCACTTTCGCACTTGTGTTAGTGTTGAAAAACCACTTTTCGCACTTGTGTTAGTGTTGAAAAACCACTTTTCGCACTTGTGTTAGTGTTGAAAAACCACTTTTCGCATTTGTGTTGGTGCAGGAAACCACTTTTGCACTTGTATTAGTGTGGAAAATACACTTTTCGCACTTGTGTTAGTGTTGAAAAACCACTTTTCGCACTTGTGTTAGTGTTGAAAAACCACTTTTCGCACTTGTGTTGGTGCAGGAAACCACTTTTGCACTTGTATTAGTGTGGAAAAATCACTTTTCGCACTTGTGTTAGTGTTGAAAAACCACTTTTCGCACTTGTGTTAGTGTTGAAAAACCACTTTTGCACTTGTATTAGTGTGGAAAAAACACTTTTCGCTCTTGTGTTAGTGTTGAAAAACCACTTTTCGCACTTGTGTTAGTGTTGAAAAACCACTTTTCGCACTTGTGTTGGTGCAGGAAACCACTTTTGCACTTGTATTAGTGTGGAAAAACCACTTTTCGCACTTGTGTTAGTGTTGAAAAACCACTTTTTGCACTTGTGTTAGTGTTGAAAAACCACTTTTCGCACTTGTGTTAGTGTTGAAAAACCACTTTTCGCACTTGTGTTAGTGTTGAAAAACCACTTTTCGCACTTGTGTTGGTGCAGGAAACCACTTTTGCACTTGTATTAGTGTGGAAAATACACTTTTCGCACTTGTGTTAGTGTTGAAAAACCACTTTTCGCACTTGTGTTGGTGCAGGAAACCACTTTTGCACTTGTATTAGTGTGGAAAAATCACTTTTCGCACTTGTGTTAGTGTTGAAAAACCACTTTTCGCACTTGTGTTAGTGTTGAAAAACCACTTTTCGCACTTGTGTTAGTGTTGAAAAACCACTTTTCGCATTTGTGTTGGTGCAGGAAACCACTTTTGCACTTGTATTAGTGTGGAAAATACACTTTTCGCACTTGTGTTAGTGTTGAAAAACCACTTTTCGCACTTGTGTTAGTGTTGAAAAACCACTTTTCGCACTTGTGTTGGTGCAGGAAACCACTTTTGCACTTGTATTAGTGTGGAAAAATCACTTTTCGCACTTGTGTTAGTGTTGAAAAACCACTTTTCGCACTTGTGTTTGTGTTGAAAAACCACTTTTGCACTTGTATTAGTGTGGAAAAAACACTTTTCGCTCTTGTGTTAGTGTTGAAAAACCACTTTTCGCACTTGTGTTAGTGTTGAAAAACCACTTTTCGCACTTGTGTTAGTGTTGAAAAACCACTTTTCGCACTTGTATTAGTGTGGAAAAAACACTTTTCGCACTTGTGTTTGTGCAGGAAACCACTTTTGCACTTGTATTAGTGTGGAAAAAAACACTTTTTGCTCTTGTGATAGTGTTGAAAAACCACTTTTCGCACTTGTGTTAGTGTTGAAAAACCACTTTTCGCACTTGTGTTAGTGTTGAAAAACCACTTTTCGCACTTGTGTTAGTGTTGAAAAACAACTTTTCGCACTTGTGTTAGTGTTGAAAAACCACTTTTCGCACTTGTGTTAGTGTTGAAAAACCACTTTTCGCACTTGTGTTAGTGTTGAAAAACCACTTTTCGCACTTGTGTTGGTGCAGGAAACCACTTTTGCACTTGTATTAGTGTGGAAAATACACTTTTCGCACTTGTGTTAGTGTTGAAAAACCACTTTTCGCACTTGTGTTGGTGCAGGAAACCACTTTTGCACTTGTATTAGTGTGGAAAAATCACTTTTCGCATTTGTGTTAGTGTTGAAAAACCACTTTTCGCACTTGTGTTAGTGTTGAAAAACCACTTTTCGCACTTGTGTTAGTGTTGAAAAACCACTTTTTGCACTTGTATTAGTGTTGAAAAACCACTTTTCGCACTTGTGTTAGTGTTGAAAAACCAATTTTCGCACTTGTGTTGGTGCAGGAAACCACTTTTGCACTTGTATTAGTGTGGAAAATATACTTTTCGCACTTGTGTTAGTGTTGAAAAACCACTTTTCGCACTTGTGTTAGTGTTGAAAAACCACTTTTCGCACTTGTGTTGGTGCAGGAAACCACTTTTGCACTTGTATTAGTGTGGAAAAACCACTTTTCGCACTTGTGTTAGTGTTGAAAAACCACTTTTCACACTTGTGCTAGTGTTGAAAAACCACTTTCCGCACTTGTGTTAGTGTTGAAAAACCACTTTTCGCACTTGTGTTGGTGCAGGAAACCACTTTTGCACTTGTATTAGTGTGGAAAATACACTTTTCGCACTTGTGTTAGTGTTGAAAAACCACTTTTCGCACTTGTGTTAGTGTTGAAAAACCACTTTTCGCACTTGTGTTGGTGCAGGAAACCACTTTTGCACTTGTATTAGTGTGGAAAAACCACTTTTCGCACTTGTGTTAGTGTTGAAAAACCACTTTTTGCACTTGTATTAGTGTTGAAAAACCACTTTTCGCACTTGTGTTAGTGTTGAAAAACCACTTTTCGCACTTGTGTTGGTGCAGGAAACCACTTTTGCACTTGTATTAGTGTGGAAAATACACTTTTCGCATTTGTGTTAGTGTTGAAAAACCACTTTTCGCACTTGTGTTAGTGTTGAAAAAGCACTTTTCGCACTTGTGTTGGTGCAGGAAACCACTTTTGCACTTGTATTAGTGTGGAAAAACCACTTTTCGCACTTGTGTTAGTGTTGAAAAACCACTTTTCACACTTGTGCTAGTGTTGAAAAACCACTTTCCGCACTTGTGTTAGTGTTGAAAAACCACTTTTCGCACTTGTCTTGGTGCAGGAAACCACTTTTGCACTTGTATTAGTGTGGAAAAAACCCTTTTTGCACTTGTGATAGTGTTGAAAAACAACTTTTCGCACTTGTGTTAGTGTTGAAAAACCACTTTTCACACTTGTGCTAGTGTTGAAAAACCACTTTTTGCACTTGTGTTAGTGTTGAAAAACCACTTTTCGCACTTGTGTTGGTGCAGGAAACCACTTTTGCACTTGTATTAGTGTGGAAAAAACACTTTTTGCACTTGTGATAGTGTTGAAAAACCACTTTTAGCACTTGTGTTAGTGTTGAAAAACCACTTTTCGCACTTGTGTTGGTGCAGGAAACCACTTTTGCACTTGTATTAGTGTGGAAAATACACTTTTCGCACTTGTGTTAGTGTTGAAAAACCACTTTTCGCACTTGTGTTGGTGCAGGAAACCACTTCTGCACTTGTATTAGTGTGGAAAAACCACTTTTCGCACTTGTGTTAGTGTTGAAAAACCACTTTTTGCACTTGTATTAGTGTGGAAAAACCACTTTTCGCACTTGTGTTAGTGTTGACAAACCACTTTTCGCACTTGTGTTAGTGTTGAAAAACCACTTTTCGCACTTGTGTTAGTGTTGAAAAACCACTTTTCGCACTTGTGTTAGTGTTGAAAAACCACTTTTCGCGCTTGTGTTAGTGTTGAAAAACCACTTTTCGCACTTGTGTTAGTGTTGAAAAACCACTTTTGGCACTTGTGTTTGTGCAGGAAACCACTTTTGCACTTGTATTAGTGTGGAAAAAACACTTTTTGCACTTGTGATAGTGTTGAAAAACCACTTTTCGCACTTGTGTTAGTGTTGAAAAACCACTTTTCGCACTTATGTTAGTGTTGAAAAACCACTTTTCGCACTTGTGTTAGTGTTGAAAAACCACTTTTTGCACTTGTGTTAGTGTTGAAAAACCACTTTTCGCACTTGTGTTAGTGTTGAAAAACCACTTTTCGCACTTGTGTTGGTGCAGGAAACCACTTTTGCACTTGTATTAGTGTGGAAAAACCACTTTTCGCACTTGTGTTAGTGTTGAAAAACCACTTTTCGCACTTGTGTTAGTGTTGAAAAACCACTTTTCGCACTTGTGTTGGTGCAGGAAACCACTTTTGCACTTGTATTAGTGTGGAAAAACCACTTTTCGCACTTGTGTTAGTGTTGAAAAACCACTTTTTGCACTTGTATTAGTGTTGAAAAACCACTTTTCGCACTTGTGTTAGTGTTGAAAAACCACTTTTCGCACTTGTGTTGGTGCAGGAAACCACTTTTGCACTTGTATTAGTGTGGAAAATACACTTTTCGCATTTGTGTTAGTGTTGAAAAACCACTTTTCGCACTTGTGTTAGTGTTGAAAAACCACTTTTCGCACTTGTGTTGGTGCAGGAAACCACTTTTGCACTTGTATTAGTGTGGAAAAACCACTTTTCGCACTTGTGTTAGTGTTGAAAAACCACTTTTCACACTTGTGCTAGTGTTGAAAAACCACTTTCCGCACTTGTGTTAGTGTTGAAAAACCACTTTTCGCACTTGTCTTGGTGCAGGAAACCACTTTTGCACTTGTATTAGTGTGGAAAAAACCCTTTTTGCACTTGTGATAGTGTTGAAAAACAACTTTTCGCACTTGTGTTAGTGTTGAAATACCACTTTTCACACTTGTGCTAGTGTTGAAAAACCACTTTTTGCACTTGTGTTAGTGTTGAAAAACCACTTTTCGCACTTGTGTTGGTGCAGGAAACCACTTTTGCACTTGTATTAGTGTGGAAAAAACACTTTTTGCACTTGTGATAGTGTTGAAAAACCACTTTTAGCACTTGTGTTAGTGTTGAAAAACCACTTTTCGCACTTGTGTTGGTGCAGGAAACCACTTTTGCACTTGTATTAGTGTGGAAAATACACTTTTCGCACTTGTGTTAGTGTTGAAAAACCACTGTTCGCACTTGTGTTGGTGCAGGAAACCACTTTTGCACTTGTATTAGTGTGGAAAAACCACTTTTCGCACTTGTGTTAGTGTTGAAAAACCACTTTTTGCACTTGTATTAGTGTGGAAAAACCACTTTTCGCACTTGTGTTAGTGTTGACAAACCACTTTTCGCACTTGTGTTAGTGTTGAAAAACCACTTTTCGCACTTGTGTTAGTGTTGAAAAACCACTTTTCGCACTTGTGTTAGTGTTGAAAAACCACTTTTCGCGCTTGTGTTAGTGTTGAAAAACCACTTTTCGCACTTGTGTTAGTGTTGAAAAACCACTTTTGGCACTTGCGTTTGTGCAGGAAACCACTTTTGCACTTGTCTTGGTGCAGGAAACCACTTTTGCACTTGTATTAGTGTGGAAAATACACTTTTCGCACTTGTGTTAGTGTTGAAAAACCACTTTTCGCACTTGTGTTAGTGTTGAAAAACCACTTTTCGCACTTGTGTTAGTGTTGAAAAACCACTTTTCGCACTTATGTTGGTGCAGGAAACCACTTTTGCACTTGTATTAGTGTGGAAAAAACACTTTTTGCACTTGTGTTGGTGCAGGAAACCACTTTTGCACTTGTATTAGTGTGGAAAAACCACTTTTCGCACTTGTGTTAGTGTTGAAAAACCACTTTTCGCACTTGTGTTAGTGTTGAAAAACCACTTTTCGCACTTGTGTTAGTGTTGAAAAACCACTTTTCGCACTTGTGTTAGTGTTGAAAAACCACTTTTCACACTTGTGTTGGTGCAGGAAACCACTTTTGCACTTGTATTAGTGTGGAAAAAACACTTTTTGCACATGTGTTAGTGTTGAAAAACCACTTTTCGCACTTGTGTTAGTGTTGAAAAACCACTTTTGCACTTGTATTAGTGTTGAAAAACCACTTTTCGCACTTGTGTTGGTGCAGGAAACCACTTTTGCACTTGTATTAGTGTGGAAAAAACACTTTTTGCACTTTTGTTAGTGTTGAAAAACCACTTTTTGCAGTTGTGTTAGTGTTGAAAAACCACTTTTCGCACTTGTGTTAGTGTTGAAAAACCACTTTTCGCACTTGTGTTGGTGCAGGAAACCACTTTTGCACTTGTATTAGTGTGGAAAATACACTTTTCGCACTTGTGTTAGTGTTGAAAAACCACTTTTCGCACTTGTGTTAGTGTTGAAAAACCACTTTTCGCACTTGTGTTGGTGCAGGAAACCACTTTTGCACTTGTATTAGTGTGGAAAAACCACTTTTCGCACTTGTGTTAGTGTTGAAAAACCACTTTTTGCACTTGTGTTAGTGTTGAAAAACCACTTTTCGCACTTGTGTTAGTGTTGAAAAACCACTTTTCGCACTTGTGTTAGTGTTGAAAAACCACTTTTCGCACTTGTGTTGGTGCAGGAAACCACTTTTGCACTTGTATTAGTGTGGAAAATACACTTTTCGCACTTGTGTTAGTGTTGAAAAACCACTTTTCGCACTTGTGTTGGTGCAGGAAACCACTTTTGCACTTGTATTAGTGTGGAAAAATCACTTTTCGCACTTGTGTTAGTGTTGAAAAACCACTTTTCGCACTTGTGTTAGTGTTGAAAAACCACTTTTCGCACTTGTGTTAGTGTTGAAAAACCACTTTTTGCACTTGTATTAGTGTTGAAAAACCACTTTTCGCACTTGTGTTAGTGTTGAAAAACCAATTTTCGCACTTGTGTTGGTGCAGGAAACCACTTTTGCACTTGTATTAGTGTGGAAAATATACTTTTCGCACTTGTGTTAGTGTTGAAAAACCACTTTTCGCACTTGTGTTAGTGTTGAAAAACCACTTTTCGCACTTGTGTTGGTGCAGGAAACCACTTTTGCACTTGTATTAGTGTGGAAAAACCACTTTTCGCACTTGTGTTAGTGTTGAAAAACCACTTTTCACACTTGTGCTAGTGTTGAAAAACCACTTTCCGCACTTGTGTTAGTGTTGAAAAAACACTTTTCGCACTTGTGTTGGTGCAGGAAACCACTTTTGCACTTGTATTAGTGTGGAAAATACACTTTTCGCACTTGTGTTAGTGTTGAAAAACCACTTTTCGCACTTGAGTTGGTGCAGGAAACCACTTTTGCACTTGTATTAGTGTGGAAAAACCACTTTTCGCACTTGTGTTAGTGTTGAAAAACCACTTTTTGCACTTGTATTAGTGTGGAAAAACCACTTTTCGCACTTGTGTTAGTGTTGACAAACCACTTTTCGCACTTGTGTTAGTGTTGAAAAACCACTTTTCGCACTTGTGTTAGTGTTGAAAAACCACTTTTCGCACTTGTGTTAGTGTTGAAAAACCACTTTTCGCACTTGTGTTAGTGTTGAAAAACCACTTTTCGCACTTGTGTTAGTGTTGAAAAACCACTTTTGGCACTTGTGTTTGTGCAGGAAACCACTTTTCGCACTTGTGTTGGTGCAGGAAACCACTTTTGCACTTGTATTAGTGTGGAAAAAACACTTTTTGCACTTTTGTTAGTGTTGAAAAACCACTTTTTGCAGTTGTGTTAGTGTTGAAAAACCACTTTTCGCACTTGTGTTAGTGTTGAAAAACCACTTTTCGCACTTGTGTTGGTGCGGGAAACCACTTTTGCACTTGTATTAGTGTGGAAAATACACTTTTCGCACTTGTGTTAGTGTTGAAAAACCACTTTTCGTACTTGTGTTGGTGCAGGAAACCACTTTTGCACTTGTATTAGTGTGGAAAATACACTTTTCGCACTTGTGTTAGTGTTGAAAAACCACTTTTCGCACTTGTGTTAGTGTTGAAAAACCACTTTTCGCACTTGTGTTAGTGTTGAAAAACCACTTTTCGCACTTATGTTGGTGCAGGAAACCACTTTTCGCACTTGTGTTAGTGTTGAAAAACCACTTTTCGCACTTGTGTTGGTGCAGGAAACCACTTTTGCACTTGTATTAGTGTGGAAAAACCACTTTTCGCACTTGTGTTAGTGTTGAAAAACCACTTTTCACACTTGTGCTAGTGTTGAAAAACCACTTTCCGCACTTGTGTTAGTGTTGAAAAACCACTTTTCGCACTTGTCTTGGTGCAGGAAACCACTTTTGCACTTGTATTAGTGTGGAAAAAACCCTTTTTGCACTTGTGATAGTGTTGAAAAACAACTTTTCGCACTTGTGTTAGTGTTGAAATACCACTTTTCACACTTGTGCTAGTGTTGAAAAACCACTTTTTGCACTTGTGTTAGTGTTGAAAAACCACTTTTCGCACTTGTGTTGGTGCAGGAAACCACTTTTGCACTTGTATTAGTGTGGAAAAAACACTTTTTGCACTTGTGATAGTGTTGAAAAACCACTTTTAGCACTTGTGTTAGTGTTGAAAAACCACTTTTCGCACTTGTGTTGGTGCAGGAAACCACTTTTGCACTTGTATTAGTGTGGAAAATACACTTTTCGCACTTGTGTTAGTGTTGAAAAACCACTGTTCGCACTTGTGTTGGTGCAGGAAACCACTTTTGCACTTGTATTAGTGTGGAAAAACCACTTTTCGCACTTGTGTTAGTGTTGAAAAACCACTTTTTGCACTTGTATTAGTGTGGAAAAACCACTTTTCGCACTTGTGTTAGTGTTGACAAACCACTTTTCGCACTTGTGTTAGTGTTGAAAAACCACTTTTCGCACTTGTGTTAGTGTTGAAAAACCACTTTTCGCACTTGTGTTAGTGTTGAAAAACCACTTTTCGCGCTTGTGTTAGTGTTGAAAAACCACTTTTCGCACTTGTGTTAGTGTTGAAAAACCACTTTTGGCACTTGCGTTTGTGCAGGAAACCACTTTTGCACTTGTCTTGGTGCAGGAAACCACTTTTGCACTTGTATTAGTGTGGAAAATACACTTTTCGCACTTGTGTTAGTGTTGAAAAACCACTTTTCGCACTTGTGTTAGTGTTGAAAAACCACTTTTCGCACTTGTGTTAGTGTTGAAAAACCACTTTTCGCACTTATGTTGGTGCAGGAAACCACTTTTGCACTTGTATTAGTGTGGAAAAAACACTTTTTGCACTTGTGTTGGTGCAGGAAACCACTTTTGCACTTGTATTAGTGTGGAAAAACCACTTTTCGCACTTGTGTTAGTGTTGAAAAACCACTTTTCGCACTTGTGTTAGTGTTGAAAAACCACTTTTCGCACTTGTGTTAGTGTTGAAAAACCACTTTTCGCACTTGTGTTAGTGTTGAAAAACCACTTTTCACACTTGTGTTGGTGCAGGAAACCACTTTTGCACTTGTATTAGTGTGGAAAAAACACTTTTTGCACATGTGTTAGTGTTGAAAAACCACTTTTCGCACTTGTGTTAGTGTTGAAAAACCACTTTTGCACTTGTATTAGTGTTGAAAAACCACTTTTCGCACTTGTGTTGGTGCAGGAAACCACTTTTGCACTTGTATTAGTGTGGAAAAAACACTTTTTGCACTTTTGTTAGTGTTGAAAAACCACTTTTTGCAGTTGTGTTAGTGTTGAAAAACCACTTTTCGCACTTGTGTTAGTGTTGAAAAACCACTTTTCGCACTTGTGTTGGTGCAGGAAACCACTTTTGCACTTGTATTAGTGTGGAAAATACACTTTTCGCACTTGTGTTAGTGTTGAAAAACCACTTTTCGCACTTGTGTTAGTGTTGAAAAACCACTTTTCGCACTTGTGTTGGTGCAGGAAACCACTTTTGCACTTGTATTAGTGTGGAAAAACCACTTTTCGCACTTGTGTTAGTGTTGAAAAACCACTTTTTGCACTTGTGTTAGTGTTGAAAAACCACTTTTCGCACTTGTGTTAGTGTTGAAAAACCACTTTTCGCACTTGTGTTAGTGTTGAAAAACCACTTTTCGCACTTGTGTTGGTGCAGGAAACCACTTTTGCACTTGTATTAGTGTGGAAAATACACTTTTCGCACTTGTGTTAGTGTTGAAAAACCACTTTTCGCACTTGTGTTGGTGCAGGAAACCACTTTTGCACTTGTATTAGTGTGGAAAAATCACTTTTCGCACTTGTGTTAGTGTTGAAAAACCACTTTTCGCACTTGTGTTAGTGTTGAAAAACCACTTTTCGCACTTGTGTTAGTGTTGAAAAACCACTTTTTGCACTTGTATTAGTGTTGAAAAACCACTTTTCGCACTTGTGTTAGTGTTGAAAAACCAATTTTCGCACTTGTGTTGGTGCAGGAAACCACTTTTGCACTTGTAT
This sequence comes from Myxine glutinosa, assembly GCF_964187855.1. Lineage (NCBI taxonomy): Eukaryota > Metazoa > Chordata > Myxini > Myxiniformes > Myxinidae > Myxine > Myxine glutinosa. The sequence continues at coordinate 38,670 of NW_027617355.1, forward strand.
TAGTGTGGAAAATATACTTTTCGCACTTGTGTTAGTGTTGAAAAACCACTTTTCGCACTTGTGTTAGTGTTGAAAAACCACTTTTCGCACTTGTGTTGGTGCAGGAAACCACTTTTGCACTTGTATTAGTGTGGAAAAACCACTTTTCGCACTTGTGTTAGTGTTGAAAAACCACTTTTCACACTTGTGCTAGTGTTGAAAACCACTTTCCGCACTTGTGTTAGTGTTGAAAAAACACTTTTCGCACTTGTGTTGGTGCAGGAAACCACTTTTGCACTTGTATTAGTGTGGAAAATACACTTTTCGCACTTGTGTTCAGTGTTGAAAAACCACTTTTCGCACTTGAGTTGGTGCAGGAAACCACTTTTGCACTTGTATTAGTGTGGAAAAACCACTTTTCGCACTTGTGTTAGTGTTGAAAAACCACTTTTTGCACTTGTATTAGTGTGGAAAAACCACTTTTCGCACTTGTGTTAGTGTTGACAAACCACTTTTCGCACTTGTGTTAGTGTTGAAAAACCACTTTTCGCACTTGTGTTAGTGTTGAAAAACCACTTTTCGCACTTGTGTTAGTGTTGAAAAACCACTTTTCGCACTTGTGTTAGTGTTGAAAAACCACTTTTCGCACTTGTGTTAGTGTTGAAAAACCACTTTTGGCACTTGTGTTTGTGCAGGAAACCACTTTTCGCACTTGTGTTGGTGCAGGAAACCACTTTTGCACTTGTATTAGTGTGGAAAAAACACTTTTTGCACTTTTGTTAGTGTTGAAAAACCACTTTTTGCAGTTGTGTTAGTGTTGAAAAACCACTTTTCGCACTTGTGTTAGTGTTGAAAAACCACTTTTCGCACTTGTGTTGGTGCGGGAAACCACTTTTGCACTTGTATTAGTGTGGAAAATACACTTTTCGCACTTGTGTTAGTGTTGAAAAACCACTTTTCGTACTTGTGTTGGTGCAGGAAACCACTTTTGCACTTGTATTAGTGTGGAAAATACACTTTTCGCACTTGTGTTAGTGTTGAAAAACCACTTTTCGCACTTGTGTTAGTGTTGAAAAACCACTTTTCGCACTTGTGTTAGTGTTGAAAAACCACTTTTCGCACTTATGTTGGTGCAGGAAACCACTTTTGCACTTGTATTAGTGTGGAAAAAACACTTTTTGCACTTGTGTTGGTGCAGGAAACCACTTTTGCACTTGTATTAGTGTGGAAAAACCACTTTTCGCACTTGTGTTAGTGTTGAAAAACCACTTTTCGCACTTGTGTTAGTGTTGAAAAACCACTTTTCGCACTTGTGTTAGTGTTGAAAAACCACTTTTCGCACTTGTGTTAGTGTTGAAAAACCACTTTTCACACTTGTGTTGGTGCAGGAAACCACTTTTGCACTTGTATTAGTGTGGAAAAAACACTTTTTGCACATGTGTTAGTGTTGAAAAACCACTTTTCGCACTTGTGTTAGTGTTGAAAAACCACTTTTGCACTTGTATTAGTGTTGAAAAACCACTTTTCGCACTTGTGTTGGTGCAGGAAACCACTTTTGCACTTGTATTAGTGTGGAAAAAACACTTTTTGCACTTTTGTTAGTGTTGAAAAACCACTTTTTGCAGTTGTGTTAGTGTTGAAAAACCACTTTTCGCACTTGTGTTAGTGTTGAAAAACCACTTTTCGCACTTGTGTTGGTGCAGGAAACCACTTTTGCACTTGTATTAGTGTGGAAAATACACTTTTCGCACTTGTGTTAGTGTTGAAAAACCACTTTTCGCACTTGTGTTAGTGTTGAAAAACCACTTTTCGCACTTGTGTTGGTGCAGGAAACCACTTTTGCACTTGTATTAGTGTGGAAAAACCACTTTTCGCACTTGTGTTAGTGTTGAAAAACCACTTTTTGCACTTGTGTTAGTGTTGAAAAACCACTTTTCGCACTTGTGTTAGTGTTGAAAAACCACTTTTCGCACTTGTGTTAGTGTTGAAAAACCACTTTTCGCACTTGTGTTGGTGCAGGAAACCACTTTTGCACTTGTATTAGTGTGGAAAATACACTTTTCGCACTTGTGTTAGTGTTGAAAAACCACTTTTCGCACTTGTGTTGGTGCAGGAAACCACTTTTGCACTTGTATTAGTGTGGAAAAATCACTTTTCGCACTTGTGTTAGTGTTGAAAAACCACTTTTCGCACTTGTGTTAGTGTTGAAAAACCACTTTTCGCACTTGTGTTAGTGTTGAAAAACCACTTTTTGCACTTGTATTAGTGTTGAAAAACCACTTTTCGCACTTGTGTTAGTGTTGAAAAACCAATTTTCGCACTTGTGTTGGTGCAGGAAACCACTTTTGCACTTGTATTAGTGTGGAAAATATACTTTTCGCACTTGTGTTAGTGTTGAAAAACCACTTTTCGCACTTGTGTTAGTGTTGAAAAACCACTTTTCGCACTTGTGTTGGTGCAGGAAACCACTTTTGCACTTGTATTAGTGTGGAAAAACCACTTTTCGCACTTGTGTTAGTGTTGAAAAACCACTTTTCACACTTGTGCTAGTGTTGAAAAACCACTTTCCGCACTTGTGTTAGTGTTGAAAAAACACTTTTCGCACTTGTGTTGGTGCAGGAAACCACTTTTGCACTTGTATTAGTGTGGAAAATACACTTTTCGCACTTGTGTTAGTGTTGAAAAACCACTTTTCGCACTTGAGTTGGTGCAGGAAACCACTTTTGCACTTGTATTAGTGTGGAAAAACCACTTTTCGCACTTGTGTTAGTGTTGAAAAACCACTTTTTGCACTTGTATTAGTGTGGAAAAACCACTTTTCGCACTTGTGTTAGTGTTGACAAACCACTTTTCGCACTTGTGTTAGTGTTGAAAAACCACTTTTCGCACTTGTGTTAGTGTTGAAAAACCACTTTTCGCACTTGTGTTAGTGTTGAAAAACCACTTTTCGCACTTGTGTTAGTGTTGAAAAACCACTTTTCGCACTTGTGTTAGTGTTGAAAAACCACTTTTGGCACTTGTGTTTGTGCAGGAAACCACTTTTCGCACTTGTGTTGGTGCAGGAAACCACTTTTGCACTTGTATTAGTGTGGAAAAAACACTTTTTGCACTTTTGTTAGTGTTGAAAAACCACTTTTTGCAGTTGTGTTAGTGTTGAAAAACCACTTTTCGCACTTGTGTTAGTGTTGAAAAACCACTTTTCGCACTTGTGTTGGTGCGGGAAACCACTTTTGCACTTGTATTAGTGTGGAAAATACACTTTTCGCACTTGTGTTAGTGTTGAAAAACCACTTTTCGCACTTGTGTTAGTGTTGAAAAACCACTTTTCGCACTTGTGTTGGTGCAGGAAACCACTTTTGCACTTGTATTAGTGTGGAAAAACCACTTTTCGCACTTGTGTTAGTGTTGAAAAACCACTTTTTGCACTTGTGTTAGTGTTGAAAAACCACTTTTCGCACTTGTGTTAGTGTTGAAAAACCACTTTTCGCACTTGTGTTAGTGTTGAAAAACCACTTTTCGCACTTGTGTTGGTGCAGGAAACCACTTTTGCACTTGTATTAGTGTGGAAAATACACTTTTCGCACTTGTGTTAGTGTTGAAAAACCACTTTTCGCACTTGTGTTGGTGCAGGAAACCACTTTTGCACTTGTATTAGTGTGGAAAAATCACTTTTCGCACTTGTGTTAGTGTTGAAAAACCACTTTTCGCACTTGTGTTAGTGTTGAAAAACCACTTTTCGCACTTGTGTTAGTGTTGAAAAACCACTTTTTGCACTTGTATTAGTGTTGAAAAACCACTTTTCGCACTTGTGTTAGTGTTGAAAAACCAATTTTCGCACTTGTGTTGGTGCAGGAAACCACTTTTGCACTTGTATTAGTGTGGAAAATATACTTTTCACACTTGTGTGAGTGTTGAAAAACCACTTTTCGCACTTGTGTTAGTGTTGAAAAACCACTTTTCGCACTTGTGTTGGTGCAGGAAACCACTTTTGCACTTGTATTAGTGTGGAAAAACCACTTTTCGCACTTGTGTTAGTGTTGAAAAACCACTTTTCACACTTGTGCTAGTGTTGAAAAACCACTTTCCGCACTTGTGTTAGTGTTGAAAAACCACTTTTTCCACTTGTGTTGGTGCAGGAAACCACTTTTTGCACTTGTGTTAGTGTTGAAAAACCACTTTTCGCACTTGTGTTAGTGTTGAAAAACCACTTTTCGCACTTGTGTTGGTGCAGGAAACCACTTTTGCACTTGTATTAGTGTGGAAAAAACACTATTTGCACTTGTGATAGTGTTGAAAAACCACTTTTCGCACTTGTGTTAGTGTTGAAAAACCACTTTTCACACTTGTGTTAGTGTTGAAAAACCACTTTTCGCACTTGTGTTAGTGTTGAAAAACCACTTTTCGCACTTGTGTTAGTGTTGAAAAACCACTTTTCGCACTTGTGTTGGTGCAGGAAACCACTTTTGCACTTGTATTAGTGTGGAAAATACACTTTTCGCACTTGTGTTAGTGTTGAAAACCACTTTTCGCACTTGTGTTGGTGCAGGAAACCACTTTTGCACTTGTATTAGTGTGGAAAAATCACTTTTCGCACTTGTGTTAGTGTTGAAAAACCACTTTTCGCACTTGTGTTAGTGTTGAAAAACCACTTTTCGCACTTGTGTTAGTGTTGAAAAACCACTTTTTGCACTTGTATTAGTGTTGAAAAACCACTTTTCGCACTTGTGTTAGTTTTGAAAAACCACTTTTCGCACTTGTGTTGGTGCAGGAAACCACTTTTGCACTTGTATTAGTGTGGAAAATACACTTTTCGCACTTGTGTTAGTGTTGAAAAACCACTTTTCGCACTTGTGTTAGTGTTGAAAAACCACTTTTCGCACTTGTGTTGGTGCAGGAAACCACTTTTGCACTTGTATTAGTGTGGAAAAACCACTTTTCGCACTTGTGTTAGTGTTGAAAAACCACTTTTCGCACTTGTGTTAGTGTTGAAAAACCACTTTTCGCACTTGTGTTACTGTTGAAAAACCACTTTTCGCACTTGTGATAGTGTTGAAAAACCACTTTTCGCACTTGTGTTGGTACAGGAAACCACTTTTGCACTTGTATTAGTGTGGAAAAACCACTTTTCGCACTTGTGTTATTGTTGACAAACCACTTTTCGCACTTGTGTTAGTGTTGAAAAACCACTTTTCGCACTTGTGTTAGTGTTGAAAAACCACTTTTCGCACTTGTGTTAGTGTTGAAAAACCACTTTTCGCACTTGTGTTGGTGCAGGAAACCACTTTTGCACTTGTATTAGTGTGGAAAAATCACTTTTCGCACTTGTGTTAGTGTTGAAAAACCACTTTTCGCACTTGTGTTAGTGTTGAAAAACCACTTTCGCACTTGTGTTAGTGTTGAAAAACCACTTTTCGCACTTGTGTTAGTGTTGAAAAACCACTTTTCGCACTTGTGTTAGTGTTGAAAAACCACTTTTCGCATTTGTGTTGGTGCAGGAAACCACTTTTGCACTTGTATTAGTGTGGAAAATACACTTTTCGCACTTGTGTTAGTGTTGAAAAACCACTTTTCGCACTTGTGTTAGTGTTGAAAAACCACTTTTCGCACTTGTGTTGGTGCAGGAAACCACTTTTGCACTTGTATTAGTGTGGAAAAATCACTTTTCGCACTTGTGTTAGTGTTGAAAAACCACTTTTCGCACTTGTGTTAGTGTTGAAAAACCACTTTTGCACTTGTATTAGTGTGGAAAAAACACTTTTCGCTCTTGTGTTAGTGTTGAAAAACCACTTTTCGCACTTGTGTTAGTGTTGAAAAACCACTTTTCGCACTTGTGTTGGTGCAGGAAACCACTTTTGCACTTGTATTAGTGTGGAAAAACCACTTTTCGCACTTGTGTTAGTGTTGAAAAACCACTTTTTGCACTTGTGTTAGTGTTGAAAAACCACTTTTCGCACTTGTGTTAGTGTTGAAAAACCACTTTTCGCACTTGTGTTAGTGTTGAAAAACCACTTTTCGCACTTGTGTTGGTGCAGGAAACCACTTTTGCACTTGTATTAGTGTGGAAAATACACTTTTCGCACTTGTGTTAGTGTTGAAAAACCACTTTTCGCACTTGTGTTGGTGCAGGAAACCACTTTTGCACTTGTATTAGTGTGGAAAAATCACTTTTCGCACTTGTGTTAGTGTTGAAAAACCACTTTTCGCACTTGTGTTAGTGTTGAAAAACCACTTTTCGCACTTGTGTTAGTGTTGAAAAACCACTTTTCGCATTTGTGTTGGTGCAGGAAACCACTTTTGCACTTGTATTAGTGTGGAAAATACACTTTTCGCACTTGTGTTAGTGTTGAAAAACCACTTTTCGCACTTGTGTTAGTGTTGAAAAACCACTTTTCGCACTTGTGTTGGTGCAGGAAACCACTTTTGCACTTGTATTAGTGTGGAAAAATCACTTTTCGCACTTGTGTTAGTGTTGAAAAACCACTTTTCGCACTTGTGTTTGTGTTGAAAAACCACTTTTGCACTTGTATTAGTGTGGAAAAAACACTTTTCGCTCTTGTGTTAGTGTTGAAAAACCACTTTTCGCACTTGTGTTAGTGTTGAAAAACCACTTTTCGCACTTGTGTTAGTGTTGAAAAACCACTTTTCGCACTTGTATTAGTGTGGAAAAAACACTTTTCGCACTTGTGTTTGTGCAGGAAACCACTTTTGCACTTGTATTAGTGTGGAAAAAAACACTTTTTGCTCTTGTGATAGTGTTGAAAAACCACTTTTCGCACTTGTGTTAGTGTTGAAAAACCACTTTTCGCACTTGTGTTAGTGTTGAAAAACCACTTTTCGCACTTGTGTTAGTGTTGAAAAACAACTTTTCGCACTTGTGTTAGTGTTGAAAAACCACTTTTCGCACTTGTGTTAGTGTTGAAAAACCACTTTTCGCACTTGTGTTAGTGTTGAAAAACCACTTTTCGCACTTGTGTTGGTGCAGGAAACCACTTTTGCACTTGTATTAGTGTGGAAAATACACTTTTCGCACTTGTGTTAGTGTTGAAAAACCACTTTTCGCACTTGTGTTGGTGCAGGAAACCACTTTTGCACTTGTATTAGTGTGGAAAAATCACTTTTCGCACTTGTGTTAGTGTTGAAAAACCACTTTTCGCACTTGTGTTAGTGTTGAAAAACCACTTTTCGCACTTGTGTTAGTGTTGAAAAACCACTTTTTGCACTTGTATTAGTGTTGAAAAACCACTTTTCGCACTTGTGTTAGTGTTGAAAAACCAATTTTCGCACTTGTGTTGGTGCAGGAAACCACTTTTGCACTTGTATTAGTGTGGAAAATATACTTTTCGCACTTGTGTTAGTGTTGAAAAACCACTTTTCGCACTTGTGTTAGTGTTGAAAAACCACTTTTCGCACTTGTGTTGGTGCAGGAAACCACTTTTGCACTTGTATTAGTGTGGAAAAACCACTTTTCGCACTTGTGTTAGTGTTGAAAAACCACTTTTCACACTTGTGCTAGTGTTGAAAAACCACTTTCCGCACTTGTGTTAGTGTTGAAAAACCACTTTTCGCACTTGTGTTGGTGCAGGAAACCACTTTTGCACTTGTATTAGTGTGGAAAATACACTTTTCGCACTTGTGTTAGTGTTGAAAAACCACTTTTCGCACTTGTGTTAGTGTTGAAAAACCACTTTTCGCACTTGTGTTGGTGCAGGAAACCACTTTTGCACTTGTATTAGTGTGGAAAAACCACTTTTCGCACTTGTGTTAGTGTTGAAAAACCACTTTTTGCACTTGTATTAGTGTTGAAAAACCACTTTTCGCACTTGTGTTAGTGTTGAAAAACCACTTTTCGCACTTGTGTTGGTGCAGGAAACCACTTTTGCACTTGTATTAGTGTGGAAAATACACTTTTCGCATTTGTGTTAGTGTTGAAAAACCACTTTTCGCACTTGTGTTAGTGTTGAAAAACCACTTTTCGCACTTGTGTTGGTGCAGGAAACCACTTTTGCACTTGTATTAGTGTGGAAAAACCACTTTTCGCACTTGTGTTAGTGTTGAAAAACCACTTTTCACACTTGTGCTAGTGTTGAAAAACCACTTTCCGCACTTGTGTTAGTGTTGAAAAACCACTTTTCGCACTTGTCTTGGTGCAGGAAACCACTTTTGCACTTGTATTAGTGTGGAAAAAACCCTTTTTGCACTTGTGATAGTGTTGAAAAACAACTTTTCGCACTTGTGTTAGTGTTGAAAAACCACTTTTCACACTTGTGCTAGTGTTGAAAAACCACTTTTTGCACTTGTGTTAGTGTTGAAAAACCACTTTTCGCACTTGTGTTGGTGCAGGAAACCACTTTTGCACTTGTATTAGTGTGGAAAAAACACTTTTTGCACTTGTGATAGTGTTGAAAAACCACTTTTAGCACTTGTGTTAGTGTTGAAAACCACTTTTCGCACTTGTGTTGGTGCAGGAAACCACTTTTGCACTTGTATTAGTGTGGAAAATACACTTTTCGCACTTGTGTTAGTGTTGAAAAACCACTTTTCGCACTTGTGTTGGTGCAGGAAACCACTTCTGCACTTGTATTAGTGTGGAAAAACCACTTTTCGCACTTGTGTTAGTGTTGAAAAACCACTTTTTGCACTTGTATTAGTGTGGAAAAACCACTTTTCGCACTTGTGTTAGTGTTGACAAACCACTTTTCGCACTTGTGTTAGTGTTGAAAAACCACTTTTCGCACTTGTGTTAGTGTTGAAAAACCACTTTTCGCACTTGTGTTAGTGTTGAAAAACCACTTTTCGCGCTTGTGTTAGTGTTGAAAAACCACTTTTCGCACTTGTGTTAGTGTTGAAAAACCACTTTTGGCACTTGTGTTTGTGCAGGAAACCACTTTTGCACTTGTATTAGTGTGGAAAAAACACTTTTTGCACTTGTGATAGTGTTGAAAAACCACTTTTCGCACTTGTGTTAGTGTTGAAAAACCACTTTTCGCACTTATGTTAGTGTTGAAAAACCACTTTTCGCACTTGTGTTAGTGTTGAAAAACCACTTTTTGCACTTGTGTTAGTGTTGAAAAACCACTTTTCGCACTTGTGTTAGTGTTGAAAAACCACTTTTCGCACTTGTGTTGGTGCAGGAAACCACTTTTGCACTTGTATTAGTGTGGAAAAACCACTTTTCGCACTTGTGTTAGTGTTGAAAAACCACTTTTCGCACTTGTGTTAGTGTTGAAAAACCACTTTTCGCACTTGTGTTGGTGCAGGAAACCACTTTTGCACTTGTATTAGTGTGGAAAAACCACTTTTCGCACTTGTGTTAGTGTTGAAAAACCACTTTTTGCACTTGTATTAGTGTTGAAAAACCACTTTTCGCACTTGTGTTAGTGTTGAAAAACCACTTTTCGCACTTGTGTTGGTGCAGGAAACCACTTTTGCACTTGTATTAGTGTGGAAAATACACTTTTCGCATTTGTGTTAGTGTTGAAAAACCACTTTTCGCACTTGTGTTAGTGTTGAAAAACCACTTTTCGCACTTGTGTTGGTGCAGGAAACCACTTTTGCACTTGTATTAGTGTGGAAAAACCACTTTTCGCACTTGTGTTAGTGTTGAAAAACCACTTTTCACACTTGTGCTAGTGTTGAAAAACCACTTTCCGCACTTGTGTTAGTGTTGAAAAACCACTTTTCGCACTTGTCTTGGTGCAGGAAACCACTTTTGCACTTGTATTAGTGTGGAAAAAACCCTTTTTGCACTTGTGATAGTGTTGAAAAACAACTTTTCGCACTTGTGTTAGTGTTGAAATACCACTTTTCACACTTGTGCTAGTGTTGAAAAACCACTTTTTGCACTTGTGTTAGTGTTGAAAAACCACTTTTCGCACTTGTGTTGGTGCAGGAAACCACTTTTGCACTTGTATTAGTGTGGAAAAAACACTTTTTGCACTTGTGATAGTGTTGAAAAACCACTTTTAGCACTTGTGTTAGTGTTGAAAAACCACTTTTCGCACTTGTGTTGGTGCAGGAAACCACTTTTGCACTTGTATTAGTGTGGAAAATACACTTTTCGCACTTGTGTTAGTGTTGAAAAACCACTTTTCGCACTTGTGTTGGTGCAGGAAACCACTTTTGCACTTGTATTAGTGTGGAAAAACCACTTTTCGCACTTGTGTTAGTGTTGAAAAACCACTTTTTGCACTTGTATTAGTGTGGAAAAACCACTTTTCGCACTTGTGTTAGTGTTGACAAACCACTTTTCGCACTTGTGTTAGTGTTGAAAAACCACTTTTCGCACTTGTGTTAGTGTTGAAAAACCACTTTTCGCACTTGTGTTAGTGTTGAAAAACCACTTTTCGCGCTTGTGTTAGTGTTGAAAAACCACTTTTCGCACTTGTGTTAGTGTTGAAAAACCACTTTTGGCACTTGCGTTTGTGCAGGAAACCACTTTTGCACTTGTATTAGTGTGGAAAAAACACTTTTTGCACTTGTGATAGTGTTGAAAAACCACTTTTCGCACTTGTGTTAGTGTTGAAAAACCACTTTTCGCACTTATGTTAGTGTTGAAAAACCACTTTTCGCACTTGTGTTAGTGTTGAAAAACCACTTTTTGCACTTGTGTTAGTGTTGAAAAACCACTTTTCGCACTTGTGTTAGTGTTGAAAAACCACTTTTCGCACTTGTGTTGGTGCAGGAAACCACTTTTGCACTTGTATTAGTGTGGAAAAACCACTTTTCGCACTTGTGTTAGTGTTGACAAACCACTTTTCGCACTTGTGTTAGTGTTGAAAAACCACTTTTCGCACTTGTGTTAGTGTTGAAAAACCACTTTTCGCACTTGTGTTAGTGTTGAAAAACCACTTTTCGCACTTGTGTTGGTGCAGGAAACCACTTTTGCACTTGTATTAGTGTGGAAAAATCACTTTTCGCACTTGTGTTAGTGTTGAAAAACCACTTTTCGCACTTGTGTTAGTGTTGAAAAACCACTTTTCGCACTTGTGTTAGTGTTGAAAAACCACTTTTCGCACTTGTGTTAGTGTTGAGAAACCACTTTTCGCACTTGTGTTAGTGTTGAAAAACCACTTCTCGCACTTGTGTTAGTGTTGAAAAACCACTTTTGCACTTGTATTAGTGTGGAAAAAACACTTTTCGCTCTTGTGTTCGTGTTGAAAAACCACTTTTCGCACTTGTGTTAGTGTTGAAAAACCACTTTTCGCACTTGTGTTGGTGTTGAAAAACCACTTTTCGCACTTTGTGTTAGTGTTGAAAAACCACTTTTCGCACTTGTGTTGGTGCAGGAAACCACTTTTGCACTTGTATTAGTGTGGAAAATACACTTTTCGCACTTGTGTTAGTGTTGAAAAACCACTTTTCGCACTTGTGTTAGTGTTGAAAAACCACTTTTCGCACTTGTGTTAGTGTTGAAAAACCACTTTTCGCACTTATGTTGGTGCAGGAAACCACTTTTGCACTTGTATTAGTGTGGAAAAAACACTTTTTGCACTTGTGTTGGTGCAGGAAACCACTTTTGCACTTGTATTAGTGTGGAAAAACCACTTTTCGCACTTGTGTTAGTGTTGAAAAACCACTTTTCGCACTTGTGTTAGTGTTGAAAAACCACTTTTCGCACTTGTGTTCGTGTTGAAAAACCACTTTTCGCACTTGTGTTAGTGTTGAAAAACCACTTTTCACACTTGTGTTGGTGCAGGAAACCACTTTTGCACTTGTATTAGTGTGGAAAAAACACTTTTTGCACATGTGTTAGTGTTGAAAAACCACTTTTCGCACTTGTGTTAGTGTTGAAAAACCACTTTTCGCACTTGTGTTAGTGTTGAAAAACCACTTTTTGCACTTGTGTTGGTGCAGGAAACCACTTTTGCACTTGTATTAGTGTGGAAAATACACTTTTCACACTTGTGTTAGTGTTGAAAAACCACTTTTCATACTTGTGTTAGTGTTGAAAAACCACTTTTTGCACTTGTGTTAGTGTTGAAAAACCACTTTTCGCACTTGTGTTGGTGCAGGAAACCACTTTTGCACTTGTATTAGTGTGGAAAAAACACTTTTTGAACTTTTGTTAGTGTTGAAAAACCACTTTTTGCAGTTGTGTTAGTGTTGAAAAACCACTTTTCGCACTTGTGTTAGTGTTGAAAAACCACTTTTCGCACTTGTGTTGGTGCAGGAAACCACTTTTGCACTTGTATTAGTGTGGAAAATACACTTTTCGCACTTGTGTTAGTGTTGAAAAACCACTTTTCGCACTTGTGTTAGTGTTGAAAAACCACTTTTCGCACTTGTGTTGGTGCAGGAAACCACTTTTGCACTTGTATTAGTGTGGAAAACCACTTTTCGCACTTGTGTTAGTGTTGAAAAACCACTTTTTGCACTTGTGTTAGTGTTGAAAAACCACTTTTCGCACTTGTGTTAGTGTTGAAAAACCACTTTTCGCACTTGTGTTAGTGTTGAAAAACCACTTTTCGCACTTGTGTTGGTGCAGGAAACCACTTTTGCACTTGTATTAGTGTGGAAAATACACTTTTCGCACTTGTGTTAGTGTTGAAAAACCACTTTTCGCACTTGTGTTGGTGCAGGAAACCACTTTTGCACTTGTATTAGTGTGGAAAAATCACTTTTCGCACTTGTGTTAGTGTTGAAAAACCACTTTTCGCACTTGTGTTAGTGTTGAAAAACCACTTTTCGCACTTGTGTTAGTGTTGAAAAACCACTTTTTGCACTTGTATTAGTGTTGAAAAACCACTTTTCGCACTTGTGTTAGTGTTGAAAAACCAATTTTCGCACTTGTGTTGGTGCAGGAAACCACTTTTGCACTTGTATTAGTGTGGAAAATATACTTTTCGCACTTGTGTTAGTGTTGAAAAACCACTTTTCGCACTTGTGTTAGTGTTGAAAAACCACTTTTCGCACTTGTGTTGGTGCAGGAAACCACTTTTGCACTTGTATTAGTGTGGAAAAACCACTTTTCGCACTTGTGTTAGTGTTGAAAAACCACTTTTCACACTTGTGCTAGTGTTGAAAAACCACTTTCCGCACTTGTGTTAGTGTTGAAAAACCACTTTTCGCACTTATGTTGGTGCAGGAAACCACTTTTGCACTTGTATTAGTGTGGAAAATACACTTTTCGCACTTGTGTTAGTGTTGAAAAACCACTTTTCGCACTTGTGTTGGTGCAGGAAACCACTTTTGCACTTGTATTAGTGTGGAAAAACCACTTTTCGCACTTGTGTTAGTGTTGAAAAACCACTTTTTGCACTTGTATTAGTGTGGAAAAACCACTTTTCGCACTTGTGTTAGTGTTGACAAACCACTTTTCGCACTTGTGTTAGTGTTGAAAAACCACTTTTCGCACTTGTGTTAGTGTTGAAAAACCACTTTTCGCACTTGTGTTAGTGTTGAAAAACCACTTTTCGCACTTGTGTTAGTGTTGAAAAACCACTTTTCGCACTTGTGTTAGTGTTGAAAAACCACTTTTGGCACTTGTGTTTGTGCAGGAAACCACTTTTGCACTTGTATTAGTGTGGAAAAAACACTTTTTGCACTTGTGATAGTGTTGAAAAACCACTTTTCGCACTTGTGTTAGTGTTGAAAAACCACTTTTCGCACTTATGTTAGTGTTGAAAAACCACTTTTCGCACTTGTGTTAGTGTTGAAAAACCACTTTTTACACTTGTATTAGTGTTGAAAAACCACTTTTCGCACTTGTGTTAGTTTTGAAAAACCACTTTTCGCACATGTGTTGGTGCAGGAAACCACTTTTGCACTTGTATTAGTGTGGAAAATACACTTTTCGCACTTGTGTTAGTGTTGAAAAACCACTTTTCGCACTTGTGTTAGTGTTGAAAAACCACTTTTCGCACTTGTGTTGGTGCAGGAAACCACTTTTGCACTTGTATTAGTGTGGAAAAACCACTTTTCGCACTTGTGTTAGTGTTGAAAAACCACTTTTCGCACTTGTGTTAGTGTTGAAAAACCACTTTTCGCACTTGTGTTAGTGTTGAAAAACCACTTTTCGCACTTATGTTGGTGCAGGAAACCACTTTTGCACTTGTATTAGTGTGGAAAAAACACTTTTTGCACTTGTGTTGGTGCAGGAAACCACTTTTGCACTTGTATTAGTGTGGAAAAACCACTTTTCGCACTTGTGTTAGTGTTGAAAAACCACTTTTCGCACTTGTGTTAGTGTTGAAAAACCACTTTTCGCACTTGTGTTCGTGTTGAAAAACCACTTTTCGCACTTGTGTTAGTGTTGAAAAACCACTTTTCACACTTGTGTTGGTGCAGGAAACCACTTTTGCACTTGTATTAGTGTGGAAAAAACACTTTTTGCACATGTGTTACTGTTGAAAAACCACTTTTCGCACTTGTGTTAGTGTTGAAAAACCACTTTTCGCACTTGTGTTAGTGTTGAAAAACCACTTTTTGCACTTGTGTTGGTGCAGGAAACCACTTTTGCACTTGTATTAGTGTGGAAAATACACTTTTCACACTTGTGTTAGTGTTGAAAAACCACTTTTCATACTTGTGTTAGTGTTGAAAAACCACTTTTTGCACTTGTGTTAGTGTTGAAAAACCACTTTTCGCACTTGTGTTGGTGCAGGAAACCACTTTTGCACTTGTATTAGTGTGGAAAAAACACTTTTTGAACTTTTGTTAGTGTTGAAAAACCACTTTTTGCAGTTGTGTTAGTGTTGAAAAACCACTTTTCGCACTTGTGTTAGTGTTGAAAAACCACTTTTCGCACTTGTGTTGGTGCAGGAAACCACTTTTGCACTTGTATTAGTGTGGAAAATACACTTTTCGCACTTGTGTTAGTGTTGAAAAACCACTTTTCGCACTTGTGTTAGTGTTGAAAAACCACTTTTCGCACTTGTGTTGGTGCAGGAAACCACTTTTGCACTTGTATTAGTGTGGAAAAACCACTTTTCGCACTTGTGTTAGTGTTGAAAAACCACTTTTTGCACTTGTGTTAGTGTTGAAAAACCACTTTTCGCACTTGTGTTAGTGTTGAAAAACCACTTTTCGCACTTGTGTTAGTGTTGAAAAACCACTTTTCGCACTTGTGTTGGTGCAGGAAACCACTTTTGCACTTGTATTAGTGTGGAAAATACACTTTTCGCACTTGTGTTAGTGTTGAAAAACCACTTTTCGCACTTGTGTTGGTGCAGGAAACCACTTTTGCACTTGTGTTAGTGTTGAAAAACCACTTTTCGCACTTGTGTTAGTGTTGAAAAACCACTTTTCACACTTGTGTTGGTGCAGGAAACCACTTTTGCACTTGTATTAGTGTGGAAAAAACACTTTTTGCACATGTGTTAGTGTTGAAAAACCACTTTTCGCACTTGTGTTAGTGTTGAAAAACCACTTTTCGCACTTGTGTTAGTGTTGAAAAACCACTTTTTGCACTTGTGTTGGTGCAGGAAACCACTTTTGCACTTGTATTAGTGTGGAAAATACACTTTTCACACTTGTGTTAGTGTTGAAAAACCACTTTTCATACTTGTGTTAGTGTTGAAAAACCACTTTTTGCACTTGTGTTAGTGTTGAAAAACCACTTTTCGCACTTGTGTTGGTGCAGGAAACCACTTTTGCACTTGTATTAGTGTGGAAAAAACACTTTTTGAACTTTTGTTAGTGTTGAAAAACCACTTTTTGCACTTGTGTTAGTGTTGAAAAACCACTTTTCGCACTTGTGTTGGTGCAGGAAACCACTTTTGCACTTGTATTAGTGTGGAAAATACACTTTTCGCACTTGTGTTAGTGTTGAAAAACCACTTTTCGCACTTGTGTTAGTGTTGAAAAACCACTTTTCGCACTTGTGTTGGTGCAGGAAACCACTTTTGCACTTGTATTAGTGTGGAAAAACCACTTTTCGCACTTGTGTTAGTGTTGAAAAACCACTTTTTGCACTTGTGTTAGTGTTGAAAAACCACTTTTCGCACTTGTGTTAGTGTTGAAAAACCACTTTTCGCACTTGTGTTAGTGTTGAAAAACCACTTTTCGCACTTGTGTTGGTGCAGGAAACCACTTTTGCACTTGTATTAGTGTGGAAAATACACTTTTCGCACTTGTGTTAGTGTTGAAAAACCACTTTTCGCACTTGTGTTGGTGCAGGAAACCACTTTTGCACTTGTGTTAGTGTTGAAAAACCACTTTTCGCACTTGTGTTAGTGTTGAAAAACCACTTTTCACACTTGTGTTGGTGCAGGAAACCACTTTTGCACTTGTATTAGTGTGGAAAAAACACTTTTTGCACATGTGTTAGTGTTGAAAAACCACTTTTCGCACTTGTGTTAGTGTTGAAAAACCACTTTTCGCACTTGTGTTAGTGTTGAAAAACCACTTTTTGCACTTGTGTTGGTGCAGGAAACCACTTTTGCACTTGTATTAGTGTGGAAAATACACTTTTCACACTTGTGTTAGTGTTGAAAAACCACTTTTCATACTTGTGTTAGTGTTGAAAAACCACTTTTTGCACTTGTGTTAGTGTTGAAAAACCACTTTTCGCACTTGTGTTGGTGCAGGAAACCACTTTTGCACTTGTATTAGTGTGGAAAAAACACTTTTTGAACTTTTGTTAGTGTTGAAAAACCACTTTTTGCAGTTGTGTTAGTGTTGAAAAACCACTTTTCGCACTTGTGTTAGTGTTGAAAAACCACTTTTCGCACTTGTGTTGGTGCAGGAAACCACTTTTGCACTTGTATTAGTGTGGAAAATACACTTTTCGCACTTGTGTTAGTGTTGAAAAACCACTTTTCGCACTTGTGTTAGTGTTGAAAAACCACTTTTCGCACTTGTGTTGGTGCAGGAAACCACTTTTGCACTTGTATTAGTGTGGAAAAACCACTTTTCGCACTTGTGTTAGTGTTGAAAAACCACTTTTTGCACTTGTGTTAGTGTTGAAAAACCACTTTTCGCACTTGTGTTAGTGTTGAAAAACCACTTTTCGCACTTGTGTTAGTGTTGAAAAACCACTTTTCGCACTTGTGTTGGTGCAGGAAACCACTTTTGCACTTGTATTAGTGTGGAAAATACACTTTTCGCACTTGTGTTAGTGTTGAAAAACCACTTTTCGCACTTGTGTTGGTGCAGGAAACCACTTTTGCACTTGTATTAGTGTGGAAAAATCACTTTTCGCACTTGTGTTAGTGTTGAAAAACCACTTTTCGCACTTGTGTTAGTGTTGAAAAACCACTTTTTGCACTTGTATTAGTGTTGAAAAACCACTTTTCGCACTTGTGTTAGTGTTGAAAAACCAATTTTCGCACTTGTGTTGGTGCAGGAAACCACTTTTGCACTTGTATTATTGTGGAAAATATACTTTTCGCACTTGTGTTAGTGTTGAAAAACCACTTTTCGCACTTGTGTTAGTGTTGAAAAACCACTTTTCGCACTTGTGTTGGTGCAGGAAACCACTTTTGCACTTGTATTAGTGTGGAAAAACCACTTTTCGCACTTGTGTTAGTGTTGAAAAACCACTTTTCACACTTGTGCTAGTGTTGAAAAACCACTTTCCGCACTTGTGTTAGTGTTGAAAAACCACTTTTCGCACTTGTGTTGGTGCAGGAAACCACTTTTGCACTTGTATTAGTGTGGAAAAAACACTTTTTGCACTTGTGTTGGTGCAGGAAACCACTTTTGCACTTGTATTAGTGTGGAAAAACCACTTTTCGCACTTGTGTTAGTGTTGAAAAACCACTTTTCGCACTTGTGTTAGTGTTGAAAAACCACTTTTCGCACTTGTGTTCGTGTTGAAAAACCACTTTTCGCACTTGTGTTAGTGTTGAAAAACCACTTTTCACACTTGTGTTGGTGCAGGAAACCACTTTTGCACTTGTATTAGTGTGGAAAAAACACTTTTTGCACATGTGTTAGTGTTGAAAAACCACTTTTCGCACTTGTGTTAGTGTTGAAAAACCACTTTTCGCACTTGTGTTAGTGTTGAAAAACCACTTTTTGCACTTGTGTTGGTGCAGGAAACCACTTTTGCACTTGTATTAGTGTGGAAAATACACTTTTCACACTTGTGTTAGTGTTGAAAAACCACTTTTCATACTTGTGTTAGTGTTGAAAAACCACTTTTTGCACTTGTGTTAGTGTTGAAAAACCACTTTTCGCACTTGTGTTGGTGCAGGAAACCACTTTTGCACTTGTATTAGTGTGGAAAAAACACTTTTTGAACTTTTGTTAGTGTTGAAAAACCACTTTTTGCAGTTGTGTTAGTGTTGAAAAACCACTTTTCGCACTTGTGTTAGTGTTGAAAAACCACTTTTCGCACTTGTGTTGGTGCAGGAAACCACTTTTGCACTTGTATTAGTGTGGAAAATACACTTTTCGCACTTGTGTTAGTGTTGAAAAACCACTTTTCGCACTTGTGTTAGTGTTGAAAAACCACTTTTCGCACTTGTGTTGGTGCAGGAAACCACTTTTGCACTTGTATTAGTGTGGAAAACCACTTTTCGCACTTGTGTTAGTGTTGAAAAACCACTTTTTGCACTTGTGTTAGTGTTGAAAAACCACTTTTCGCACTTGTGTTAGTGTTGAAAAACCACTTTTCGCACTTGTGTTAGTGTTGAAAAACCACTTTTCGCACTTGTGTTGGTGCAGGAAACCACTTTTGCACTTGTATTAGTGTGGAAAATACACTTTTCGCACTTGTGTTAGTGTTGAAAAACCACTTTTCGCACTTGTGTTGGTGCAGGAAACCACTTTTGCACTTGTATTATTGTGGAAAATATACTTTTCGCACTTGTGTTAGTGTTGAAAAACCACTTTTCGCACTTTGTGTTAGTGTTGAAAAACCACTTTTCGCACTTGTGTTGGTGCAGGAAACCACTTTTGCACTTGTATTAGTGTGGAAAATACACTTTTCGCACTTGTGTTAGTGTTGAAAAACCACTTTTCGCACTTGTGTTAGTGTTGAAAAACCACTTTTCGCACTTGTGTTAGTGTTGAAAAACCACTTTTCGCACTTATGTTGGTGCAGGAAACCACTTTTGCACTTGTATTAGTGTGGAAAAAACACTTTTTGCACTTGTGTTGGTGCAGGAAACCACTTTTGCACTTGTATTAGTGTGGAAAAACCACTTTTCGCACTTGTGTTAGTGTTGAAAAACCACTTTTCGCACTTGTGTTAGTGTTGAAAAACCACTTTTCGCACTTGTGTTCGTGTTGAAAAACCACTTTTCGCACTTGTGTTAGTGTTGAAAAACCACTTTTCACACTTGTGTTGGTGCAGGAAACCACTTTTGCACTTGTATTAGTGTGGAAAAAACACTTTTTGCACATGTGTTAGTGTTGAAAAACCACTTTTCGCACTTGTGTTAGTGTTGAAAAACCACTTTTCGCACTTGTGTTAGTGTTGAAAAACCACTTTTTGCACTTGTGTTGGTGCAGGAAACCACTTTTGCACTTGTATTAGTGTGGAAAATACACTTTTCACACTTGTGTTAGTGTTGAAAAACCACTTTTCATACTTGTGTTAGTGTTGAAAAACCACTTTTTGCACTTGTGTTAGTGTTGAAAAACCACTTTTCGCACTTGTGTTGGTGCAGGAAACCACTTTTGCACTTGTATTAGTGTGGAAAAAACACTTTTTGAACTTTTGTTAGTGTTGAAAAACCACTTTTTGCAGTTGTGTTAGTGTTGAAAAACCACTTTTCGCACTTGTGTTAGTGTTGAAAAACCACTTTTCGCACTTGTGTTGGTGCAGGAAACCACTTTTGCACTTGTATTAGTGTGGAAAATACACTTTTCGCACTTGTGTTAGTGTTGAAAAACCACTTTTCGCACTTGTGTTAGTGTTGAAAAACCACTTTTCGCACTTGTGTTGGTGCAGGAAACCACTTTTGCACTTGTATTAGTGTGGAAAACCACTTTTCGCACTTGTGTTAGTGTTGAAAAACCACTTTTTGCACTTGTGTTAGTGTTGAAAAACCACTTTTCGCACTTGTGTTAGTGTTGAAAAACCACTTTTCGCACTTGTGTTAGTGTTGAAAAACCACTTTTCGCACTTGTGTTGGTGCAGGAAACCACTTTTGCACTTGTATTAGTGTGGAAAATACACTTTTCGCACTTGTGTTAGTGTTGAAAAACCACTTTTCGCACTTGTGTTGGTGCAGGAAACCACTTTTGCACTTGTATTAGTGTGGAAAAATCACTTTTCGCACTTGTGTTAGTGTTGAAAAACCACTTTTCGCACTTGTGTTAGTGTTGAAAAACCACTTTTCGCACTTGTGTTAGTGTTGAAAAACCACTTTTTGCACTTGTATTAGTGTTGAAAAACCACTTTTCGCACTTGTGTTAGTGTTGAAAAACCAATTTTCGCACTTGTGTTGGTGCAGGAAACCACTTTTGCACTTGTATTAGTGTGGAAAATATACTTTTCGCACTTGTGTTAGTGTTGAAAAACCACTTTTCGCACTTGTGTTAGTGTTGAAAAACCACTTTTCGCACTTGTGTTGGTGCAGGAAACCACTTTTGCACTTGTATTAGTGTGGAAAAACCACTTTTCGCACTTGTGTTAGTGTTGAAAAACCACTTTTCACACTTGTGCTAGTGTTGAAAAACCACTTTCCGCACTTGTGTTAGTGTTGAAAAACCACTTTTCGCACTTGTGTTGGTGCAGGAAACCACTTTTGCACTTGTATTAGTGTGGAAAATACACTTTTCGCACTTGTGTTAGTGTTGAAAAACCACTTTTCGCACTTGTGTTGGTGCAGGAAACCACTTTTGCACTTGTATTAGTGTGGAAAAACCACTTTTCGCACTTGTGTTAGTGTTGAAAAACCACTTTTTGCACTTGTATTAGTGTGGAAAAACCACTTTTCGCACTTGTGTTAGTGTTGACAAACCACTTTTCGCACTTGTGTTAGTGTTGAAAAACCACTTTTCGCACTTGTGTTAGTGTTGAAAAACCACTTTTCGCACTTGTGTTAGTGTTGAAAAACCACTTTTCGCACTTGTGTTAGTGTTGAAAAACCACTTTTCGCACTTGTGTTAGTGTTGAAAAACCACTTTTGGCACTTGTGTTTGTGCAGGAAACCACTTTTGCACTTGTATTAGTGTGGAAAAAACACTTTTTGCACTTGTGATAGTGTTGAAAAACCACTTTTCGCACTTGTGTTAGTGTTGAAAAACCACTTTTCGCACTTATGTTAGTGTTGAAAAACCACTTTTCGCACTTGTGTTAGTGTTGAAAAACCACTTTTTACACTTGTATTAGTGTTGAAAAACCACTTTTCGCACTTGTGTTAGTTTTGAAAAACCACTTTTCGCACATGTGTTGGTGCAGGAAACCACTTTTGCACTTGTATTAGTGTGGAAAATACACTTTTCGCACTTGTGTTAGTGTTGAAAAACCACTTTTCGCACTTGTGTTAGTGTTGAAAAACCACTTTTCGCACTTGTGTTGGTGCAGGAAACCACTTTTGCACTTGTATTAGTGTGGAAAAACCACTTTTCGCACTTGTGTTAGTGTTGAAAAACCACTTTTCGCACTTGTGTTAGTGTTGAAAAACCACTTTTCGCACTTGTGTTAGTGTTGAAAAACCACTTTTCGCACTTATGTTGGTGCAGGAAACCACTTTTGCACTTGTATTAGTGTGGAAAAAACACTTTTTGCACTTGTGTTGGTGCAGGAAACCACTTTTGCACTTGTATTAGTGTGGAAAAACCACTTTCCGCACTTGTGTTAGTGTTGAAAAACCACTTTTCGCACTTGTGTTAGTGTTGAAAAACCACTTTTCGCACTTGTGTTCGTGTTGAAAAACCACTTTTCGCACTTGTGTTAGTGTTGAAAAACCACTTTTCACACTTGTGTTGGTGCAGGAAACCACTTTTGCACTTGTATTAGTGTGGAAAAAACACTTTTTGCACATGTGTTAGTGTTGAAAAACCACTTTTCGCACTTGTGTTAGTGTTGAAAAACCACTTTTCGCACTTGTGTTAGTGTTGAAAAACCACTTTTTGCACTTGTGTTGGTGCAGGAAACCACTTTTGCACTTGTATTAGTGTGGAAAATACACTTTTCACACTTGTGTTAGTGTTGAAAAACCACTTTTCATACTTGTGTTAGTGTTGAAAAACCACTTTTTGCACTTGTGTTAGTGTTGAAAAACCACTTTTCGCACTTGTGTTGGTGCAGGAAACCACTTTTGCACTTGTATTAGTGTGGAAAAAACACTTTTTGAACTTTTGTTAGTGTTGAAAAACCACTTTTTGCAGTTGTGTTAGTGTTGAAAAACCACTTTTCGCACTTGTGTTAGTGTTGAAAAACCACTTTTCGCACTTGTGTTGGTGCAGGAAACCACTTTTGCACTTGTATTAGTGTGGAAAATACACTTTTCGCACTTGTGTTAGTGTTGAAAAACCACTTTTCGCACTTGTGTTAGTGTTGAAAAACCACTTTTCGCACTTGTGTTGGTGCAGGAAACCACTTTTGCACTTGTATTAGTGTGGAAAAACCACTTTTCGCACTTGTGTTAGTGTTGAAAAACCACTTTTTGCACTTGTGTTAGTGTTGAAAAACCACTTTTCGCACTTGTGTTAGTGTTGAAAAACCACTTTTCGCACTTGTGTTAGTGTTGAAAAACCACTTTTCGCACTTGTGTTGGTGCAGGAAACCACTTTTGCACTTGTATTAGTGTGGAAAATACACTTTTCGCACTTGTGTTAGTGTTGAAAAACCACTTTTCGCACTTGTGTTGGTGCAGGAAACCACTTTTGCACTTGTGTTAGTGTTGAAAAACCACTTTTCGCACTTGTGTTAGTGTTGAAAAACCACTTTTCACACTTGTGTTGGTGCAGGAAACCACTTTTGCACTTGTATTAGTGTGGAAAAAACACTTTTTGCACATGTGTTAGTGTTGAAAAACCACTTTTCGCAATTGTGTTAGTGTTGAAAAACCACTTTTCGCACTTGTGTTAGTGTTGAAAAACCACTTTTTGCACTTGTGTTGGTGCAGGAAACCACTTTTGCACTTGTATTAGTGTGGAAAATACACTTTTCACACTTGTGTTAGTGTTGAAAAACCACTTTTCATACTTGTGTTAGTGTTGAAAAACCACTTTTTGCACTTGTGTTAGTGTTGAAAAACCACTTTTCGCACTTGTGTTGGTGCAGGAAACCACTTTTGCACTTGTATTAGTGTGGAAAAAACACTTTTTGAACTTTTGTTAGTGTTGAAAAACCACTTTTTGCACTTGTGTTAGTGTTGAAAAACCACTTTTCGCACTTGTGTTGGTGCAGGAAACCACTTTTGCACTTGTATTAGTGTGGAAAATACACTTTTCGCACTTGTGTTAGTGTTGAAAAACCACTTTTCGCACTTGTGTTAGTGTTGAAAAACCACTTTTCGCACTTGTGTTGGTGCAGGAAACCACTTTTGCACTTGTATTAGTGTGGAAAAACCACTTTTCGCACTTGTGTTAGTGTTGAAAAACCACTTTTTGCACTTGTGTTAGTGTTGAAAAACCACTTTTCGCACTTGTGTTAGTGTTGAAAAACCACTTTTCGCACTTGTGTTAGTGTTGAAAAACCACTTTTCGCACTTGTGTTGGTGCAGGAAACCACTTTTGCACTTGTATTAGTGTGGAAAATACACTTTTCGCACTTGTGTTAGTGTTGAAAAACCACTTTTCGCACTTGTGTTGGTGCAGGAAACCACTTTTGCACTTGTGTTAGTGTTGAAAAACCACTTTTCGCACTTGTGTTAGTGTTGAAAAACCACTTTTCACACTTGTGTTGGTGCAGGAAACCACTTTTGCACTTGTATTAGTGTGGAAAAAACACTTTTTGCACATGTGTTAGTGTTGAAAAACCACTTTTCGCACTTGTGTTAGTGTTGAAAAACCACTTTTCGCACTTGTGTTAGTGTTGAAAAACCACTTTTTGCACTTGTGTTGGTGCAGGAAACCACTTTTGCACTTGTATTAGTGTGGAAAATACACTTTTCACACTTGTGTTAGTGTTGAAAAACCACTTTTCATACTTGTGTTAGTGTTGAAAAACCACTTTTTGCACTTGTGTTAGTGTTGAAAAACCACTTTTCGCACTTGTGTTGGTGCAGGAAACCACTTTTGCACTTGTATTAGTGTGGAAAAAACACTTTTTGAACTTTTGTTAGTGTTGAAAAACCACTTTTTGCAGTTGTGTTAGTGTTGAAAAACCACTTTTCGCACTTGTGTTAGTGTTGAAAAACCACTTTTCGCACTTGTGTTGGTGCAGGAAACCACTTTTGCACTTGTATTAGTGTGGAAAATACACTTTTCGCACTTGTGTTAGTGTTGAAAAACCACTTTTCGCACTTGTGTTAGTGTTGAAAAACCACTTTTCGCACTTGTGTTGGTGCAGGAAACCACTTTTGCACTTGTATTAGTGTGGAAAAACCACTTTTCGCACTTGTGTTAGTGTTGAAAAACCACTTTTTGCACTTGTGTTAGTGTTGAAAAACCACTTTTCGCACTTGTGTTAGTGTTGAAAAACCACTTTTCGCACTTGTGTTAGTGTTGAAAAACCACTTTTCGCACTTGTGTTGGTGCAGGAAACCACTTTTGCACTTGTATTAGTGTGGAAAATACACTTTTCGCACTTGTGTTAGTGTTGAAAAACCACTTTTCGCACTTGTGTTGGTGCAGGAAACCACTTTTGCACTTGTATTAGTGTGGAAAAATCACTTTTCGCACTTGTGTTAGTGTTGAAAAACCACTTTTCGCACTTGTGTTAGTGTTGAAAAACCACTTTTTGCACTTGTATTAGTGTTGAAAAACCACTTTTCGCACTTGTGTTAGTGTTGAAAAACCAATTTTCGCACTTGTGTTGGTGCAGGAAACCACTTTTGCACTTGTATTATTGTGGAAAATATACTTTTCGCACTTGTGTTAGTGTTGAAAAACCACTTTTCGCACTTGTGTTAGTGTTGAAAAACCACTTTTCGCACTTGTGTTGGTGCAGGAAACCACTTTTGCACTTGTATTAGTGTGGAAAAACCACTTTTCGCACTTGTGTTAGTGTTGAAAAACCACTTTTCACACTTGTGCTAGTGTTGAAAAACCACTTTCCGCACTTGTGTTAGTGTTGAAAAACCACTTTTCGCACTTGTGTTGGTGCAGGAAACCACTTTTGCACTTGTATTAGTGTGGAAAAAACACTTTTTGCACTTGTGTTGGTGCAGGAAACCACTTTTGCACTTGTATTAGTGTGGAAAAACCACTTTTCGCACTTGTGTTAGTGTTGAAAAACCACTTTTCGCACTTGTGTTAGTGTTGAAAAACCACTTTTCGCACTTGTGTTCGTGTTGAAAAACCACTTTTCGCACTTGTGTTAGTGTTGAAAAACCACTTTTCACACTTGTGTTGGTGCAGGAAACCACTTTTGCACTTGTATTAGTGTGGAAAAAACACTTTTTGCACATGTGTTAGTGTTGAAAAACCACTTTTCGCACTTGTGTTAGTGTTGAAAAACCACTTTTCGCACTTGTGTTAGTGTTGAAAAACCACTTTTTGCACTTGTGTTGGTGCAGGAAACCACTTTTGCACTTGTATTAGTGTGGAAAATACACTTTTCACACTTGTGTTAGTGTTGAAAAACCACTTTTCATACTTGTGTTAGTGTTGAAAAACCACTTTTTGCACTTGTGTTAGTGTTGAAAAACCACTTTTCGCACTTGTGTTGGTGCAGGAAACCACTTTTGCACTTGTATTAGTGTGGAAAAAACACTTTTTGAACTTTTGTTAGTGTTGAAAAACCACTTTTTGCAGTTGTGTTAGTGTTGAAAAACCACTTTTCGCACTTGTGTTAGTGTTGAAAAACCACTTTTCGCACTTGTGTTGGTGCAGGAAACCACTTTTGCACTTGTATTAGTGTGGAAAATACACTTTTCGCACTTGTGTTAGTGTTGAAAAACCACTTTTCGCACTTGTGTTAGTGTTGAAAAACCACTTTTCGCACTTGTGTTGGTGCAGGAAACCACTTTTGCACTTGTATTAGTGTGGAAAAACCACTTTTCGCACTTGTGTTAGTGTTGAAAAACCACTTTTTGCACTTGTGTTAGTGTTGAAAAACCACTTTTCGCACTTGTGTTAGTGTTGAAAAACCACTTTTCGCACTTGTGTTAGTGTTGAAAAACCACTTTTCGCACTTGTGTTGGTGCAGGAAACCACTTTTGCACTTGTATTAGTGTGGAAAATACACTTTTCGCACTTGTGTTAGTGTTGAAAAACCACTTTTCGCACTTGTGTTGGTGCAGGAAACCACTTTTGCACTTGTATTAGTGTGGAAAAATCACTTTTCGCACTTGTGTTAGTGTTGAAAAACCACTTTTCGCACTTGTGTTAGTGTTTAAAAACCACTTTTCGCACTTGTGTTAGTGTTGAAAAACCACTTTTTGCACTTGTATTAGTGTTGAAAAACCACTTTTCGCACTTGTGTTAGTGTTGAAAAACCAATTTTCGCACTTGTGTTGGTGCAGGAAACCACTTTTGCACTTGTATTATTGTGGAAAATATACTTTTCGCACTTGTGTTAGTGTTGAAAAACCACTTTTCGCACTTGTGTTAGTGTTGAAAAACCACTTTTCGCACTTGTGTTGGTGCAGGAAACCACTTTTGCACTTGTATTAGTGTGGAAAAACCACTTTTCGCACTTGTGTTAGTGTTGAAAAACCACTTTTCACACTTGTGCTAGTGTTGAAAAACCACTTTCCGCACTTGTGTTAGTGTTGAAAAACCACTTTTCGCACTTGTGTTGGTGCAGGAAACCACTTTTGCACTTGTATTAGTGTGGAAAATACACTTTTCGCACTTGTGTTAGTGTTGAAAAACCACTTTTCGCACTTGTGTTGGTGCAGGAAACCACGTTTGCACTTGTATTAGTGTGGAAAAACCACTTTTCGCACTTGTGTTAGTGTTGAAAAACCACTTTTTGCACTTGTATTAGTGTGGAAAAACCACTTTTCGCACTTGTGTTAGTGTTGACAAACCACTTTTCGCACTTGTGTTAGTGTTGAAAAACCACTTTTCGCACTTGTGTTAGTGTTGAAAAACCACTTTTCGCACTTGTGTTAGTGTTGAAAAACCACTTTTCGCACTTGTGTTAGTGTTGAAAAACCACTTTTCGCACTTGTGTTAGTGTTGAAAAACCACTTTTGGCACTTGTGTTTGTGCAGGAAACCACTTTTGCACTTGTATTAGTGTGGAAAAAACACTTTTTGCACTTGTGATAGTGTTGAAAAACCACTTTTCGCACTTGTGTTAGTGTTGAAAAACCACTTTTTCGCACTTATGTTAGTGTTGAAAAACCACTTTTCGCACTTGTGTTAGTGTGAAAAACCACTTTTTACACTTGTATTAGTGTTGAAAAACCACTTTTCGCACTTGTGTTAGTTTTGAAAACCACTTTTCGCACATGTGTTGTGCAGGAAACCACTTTTGCACTTGTATTAGTGTGGAAAATACACTTTTCGCACTTGTGTTAGTGTGAAAAACCACTTTTCGCACTTGTGTTAGTGTTGAAAAACCACTTTTCGCACTTGTGTTGGTGCAGGAAACCACTTTGCACTTGTATTAGTGTGGAAAAACCACTTTTCGCACTTGTGTTAGTGTTGAAAAACCACTTTTCGCACCTTGTGTTAGTGTTGAAAAACCACTTTTCGCACTTGTGTTAGTGTTGAAAAACCACTTTTCGCACTTGTGATAGTGTTGAAAAACCACTTTTCGCACTTGTGTTGGTACAGGAAACCACTTTTGCACTTGTATTAGTGTGGAAAAACCACTTTCGCACTTGTGTTAGTGTTGACAAACCACTTTTCGCACTTGTGTTAGTGTTGAAAAACCACTTTTCGCACTTGTGTTAGTGTTGAAAAACCACTTTTCGCACTTGTGTTAGTGTTGAAAAACCACTTTTCGCACTTGTGTTGGTGCAGGAAACCACTTTTGCACTTGTATTAGTGTGGAAAAATCACTTTTCGCACTTGTGTTAGTGTTGAAAAACCACTTTTCGCACTTTGTGTTAGTGTTGAAAAAACCACTTTCGCACTTGTGTTAGTGTTGAAAAACCACTTTTCGCACTTGTGTTAGTGTTGAAAAACCACTTTTCGCACTTGTGTTAGTGTTGAAAAACCACTTTTCGCATTTGTGTTGGTGCAGGAAACCACTTTTGCACTTGTATTAGTGTGGAAAATACACTTTTCGCACTTGTGTTAGTGTTGAAAAACCACTTTTCGCACTTGTGTTAGTGTTGAAAAACCACTTTTCGCACTTGTGTTGGTGCAGGAAACCACTTTTGCACTTGTATTAGTGTGGAAAAATCACTTTTCGCACTTGTGTTAGTGTTGAAAAACCACTTTTCGCACTTGTGTTAGTGTTGAAAAACCACTTTTGCACTTGTATTAGTGTGGAAAAAACACTTTTCGCTCTTGTGTTAGTGTTGAAAACCACTTTTCACACTTGTGTTGGTGCAGGAAACCACTTTTGCACTTGTATTAGTGTGGAAAAAACACTTTTTGCTCTTGTGATAGTGTTGAAAAACCACTTTTCGCACTTGTGTTAGTGTTGAAAAACCACTTTTCGCACTTGTGTTAGTGTGGAAAAACACTTTTCGCACTTGTGTTTGTGCAGTGAAACCACTTTTGCACTTGTATTAGTGTGGAAAAAACACTTTTTGCTCTTGTGATAGTGTTGAAAAACCACTTTTCGCACTTGTGTTAGTGTTGAAAAACCACTTTTCGCACTTGTGTTAGTGTTGAAAAACCACTTTTCGCACTTGTGTTAGTGTTGAAAAACAACTTTTCGCACTTGTGTTATTGTTGAAAAACACTTTTCGCACTTGTGTTAGTGTTGAAAAACCACTTTTCGCACTTGTGTTAGTGTTGAAAAACCACTTTTTGCACTTGTGTTAGTGTTGAAAAACCACTTTTCGCACTTGTGTTGGTGCAGGAAACCACTTTTGCACTTGTATTAGTGTGGAAAAAAACTTGTCGCACTTGTGTTAGTGTTGAAAAACCACTTTTCGCACTTGTGTTGGTGCAGGAAACCACTTTTGCACTTGTATTAGTGTGGAAAAATCACTTTTCGCACTTGTGTTAGTGTTGAAAAACCCACTTTCGCACTTGTGTTAGTGTTGAAAAACCACTTTTCGCACTTGTGTTAGTGTTGAAAAACCACTTTTTGCACTTGTATTAGTGTTGAAAAACCACTTTTCGCACTTGTGTTAGTGTTGAAAAAACCACTTTTCGCACTTGTGTTGGTGCAGGAAACCACTTTTGCACTTGTATTAGTGTGGAAAATACACTTTTTGCACTTGTGTTAGTGTTGAAAAACCACTTTTCGCACTTGTGTTAGTGTTGAAAAACCACTTTTCTCACTTGTGTTGGTGCAGGAAACCACTTTTGCACTTGTATTAGTGTGGAAAAACCACTTTTCGCACTTGTGTTGTGTTGAAAAACCACTTTTCGCACTTGTGTTAGTGTTGAAACCACTTTTCGCACTTGTGTAGTGTTGAAAAACCACTTTTCGCACTTGTGTTAGTGTTGAAAAACCACTTTTCGCACTTGTGTGGTGCAGGAAACCACTTTTGCACTTGTATTAGTGTGGAAAAACCACTTTTCGCACTTGTGTTAGTGTTGTAGACAAACCACTTTTCGCACTTGTGTTAGTGTTGAAAAACCACTTTTCGCACTTGTGTTAGTGTTGAAAAACCACTTTTCGCACTTGTGTTAGTGTTGAAAAACCACCTTTCGCACTTGTGTTGGTGCAAGAAACCACTTTTGCACTTGTATTAGTGTGGAAAAATCACTTTTCGCACTTGTGTTAGTGTTGAAAAACCACTTTTCGCACTTGTGTTAGTGTTGAAAAACCACTTTTCGCACTTGTGTTAGTTGTGAAAAACCACTTTTCGCACTTGTGTTAGTGTTGAAAAACCACTTTTCGCACTTGTGTTAGTGTTGAAAAACCACTTTTCGCTTTGTGTTGGTGCAGGAAACCACTTTTGCACTTGTATTAGTGTGAAAATACACTTTTCGCACTTGTGTTAGTGTTGAAAAACCACTTTTCGCACTTGTGTTAGTGTTGAAAAACACTTTTCGCACTTGTGTTAGTGCAGGAAACCACTTTTGCACTTGTATTAGTGTGGAAAAATCACTTTTCGCACTTGTGTTAGTGTTTAAAAACCACTTTTCGCACTTGTGTTAGTGTTGAAAAACCACTTTTGCCTTGTATTAGTGTGGAAAAAACACTTTTCGCTCTTGTGTTCGGTGTTGAAAAACCACTTTTCGCACTTGTGTTAGTGTTGAAAAACCACTTTTCGCACTTGTGTTGGTGTTGAAAAACCACTTTTCGCACTTTGTGTTAGTGTTGAAAAACCACTTTTCGCACTTGTGTTGGTGCAGGAAATCACTTTTGCACTTGTATTAGTGTGGAAAAAACACTTTTTGCACTTGTGTTAGTTTTGAAAAACCACTTTTCGCACTTGTGTTAGTGTTGAAAAACCACTTTTCGCACTTGTGTTAGTGTTGAAAAACCACTTTTCGTACTTGTGTTGGTGCAGGAAACCACTTTTGCACTTGTATTAGTGTGGAAAATACACTTTTCGCACTTGTGTTAGTGTTGAAAAACCACTTTTCGCACTTGTTGTTAGTGTTGAAAAACCACTTTTCGCACTTGTGTTAGTGTTGAAAAACCACTTTTCGCACTTATGTTGGTGCAGGAAACCACTTTTGCACTTGTATTAGTGTGGAAAAAACACTTTTTGCACTTGTGTTGGTGCAGGAAACCACTTTTGCACTTGTATTAGTGTGGAAAAAACCACTTTTCGCACTTGTGTTAGTGTTGAAAAACCACTTTTCGCACTTGTGTTAGTGTTGAAAAACCACTTTTCGCACTTGTGTTAGTGTTGAAAAACCACTTTTCGCACTTGTGTTAGTGTTGAAAAACCACTTTTCACACTTGTGTTGGTGCAGGAAACCACTTTTGCACTTGTATTAGTGTGGAAAAAACACTTTTTGCACATGTGTTAGTGTTGAAAAACCACTTTTCGCACTTGTGTTAGTGTTGAAAAACCACTTTTCGCACTTGTGTTAGTGTTGAAAAACCACTTTTTGCACTTGTGTTGGTGCAGGAAACCACTTTTGCACTTGTATTAGTGTGGAAAATACACTTCACACTTGTGTTAGTGTTGAAAAACCACTTTTCGCACTTGTGTTAGTGTTGAAAAACCACTTTTTGCACTTGTGTTAGTGTTGAAAAACCACTTTTCGCACTTGTGTTGGTGCAGGAAACCACTTTTGCACTTGTATTAGTGTGGAAAAAACACTTTTTGCACTTTTGTTAGTGTTGAAAAACCACTTTTTGCAGTTGTGTTAGTGTTGAAAAACCACTTTTCGCACTTGTGTTAGTGTTGAAAAACCACTTTTCGCACTTGTGTTGGTGCAGGAAACCACTTTTGCACTTGTATTAGTGTGGAAAATACACTTTTCGCACTTGTGTTAGTGTTGAAAAACCACTTTTCGCACTTGTGTTAGTGTTGAAAAACCACTTTTCGCACTTGTGTTGGTGCAGGAAACCACTTTTGCACTTGTATTAGTGTGGAAAAACCACTTTTTCGCACTTGTGTTAGTGTTGAAAAACCACTTTTTGCACTTGTGTTAGTGTTGAAAAACCACTTTTCGCACTTGTGTTAGTGTTGAAAAACCACTTTTCGCACTTGTGTTAGTGTTGAAAAACCACTTTTCGCACTTGTGTTGGTGCAGGAAACCACTTTTGCACTTGTATTAGTGTGGAAAATACACTTTTCGCACTTGTGTTAGTGTTGAAAAACCACTTTTCGCACTTGTGTTGGTGCAGGAAACCACTTTTGCACTTGTATTAGTGTGGAAAAATCACTTTTCGCACTTGTGTTAGTGTTGAAAAACCACTTTTCGCACTTGTGTTAGTGTTGAAAAACCACTTTTCGCACTTGTGTTAGTGTTGAAAAACCACTTTTTGCACTTGTATTAGTGTTGAAAAACCACTTTTCGCACTTGTGTTAGTGTTGAAAAACCAATTTTCGCACTTGTGTTGGTGCAGGAAACCACTTTTGCACTTGTATTAGTGTGGAAAATATACTTTTCGCACTTGTGTTAGTGTTGAAAAACCACTTTTCGCACTTGTGTTAGTGTTGAAAAACCACTTTTCGCACTTGTGTTGGTGCAGGAAACCACTTTTGCACTTGTATTAGTGTGGAAAAACCACTTTTCGCACTTGTGTTAGTGTTGAAAAACCACTTTTCACACTTGTGCTAGTGTTGAAAAACCACTTTCCGCACTTGTGTTAGTGTTGAAAAACCACTTTTCGCACTTGTGTTGGTGCAGGAAACCACTTTTGCACTTGTATTAGTGTGGAAAAACCACTTTTCGCACTTGTGTTAGTGTTGAAAAACCACTTTTCACACTTGTGCTAGTGTTGAAAAACCACTTTCCGCACTTGTGTTAGTGTTGAAAAACCACTTTTCGCACTTGTGTTGGTGCAGGAAACCACTTTTGCACTTGTATTAGTGTGGAAAATACACTTTTCGCACTTGTGTTAGTGTTGAAAAACCACTTTTCGCACTTGTGTTGGTGCAGGAAACCACTTTTGCACTTGTATTAGTGTGGAAAAAAACTTGTCGCACTTGTGTTAGTGTTGAAAAACCACTTTTCGCACTTGTGTTGGTGCAGGAAACCACTTTTGCACTTGTATTAGTGTGGAAAAATCACTTTTCGCACTTGTGTTAGTGTTGAAAAACCACTTTTCGCACTTGTGTTAGTGTTGAAAAACCACTTTTCGCACTTGTGTTAGTGTTGAAAAACCACTTTTTGCACTTGTATTAGTGTTGAAAAACCACTTTTCGCACTTGTGTTAGTGTTGAAAAACCACTTTTCGCACTTGTGTTGGTGCAGGAAACCACTTTTGCACTTGTATTAGTGTGGAAAATACACTTTTTGCACTTGTGTTAGTGTTGAAAAACCACTTTTCGCACTTGTGTTAGTGTTGAAAAACCACTTTTCTCACTTGTGTTGGTGCAGGAAACCACTTTTGCACTTGTATTAGTGTGGAAAAACCACTTTTCGCACTTGTGTTGTGTTGAAAAACCACTTTTCGCACTTGTGTTAGTGTTGAAAAACCACTTTTCGCACTTGTGTTAGTGTTGAAAAACCACTTTTCGCACTTGTGTTAGTGTTGAAAAACCACTTTTCGCACTTGTGTTGGTGCAGGAAACCACTTTTGCACTTGTATTAGTGTGGAAAAACCACTTTTCGCACTTGTGTTAGTGTTGACAAACCACTTTTCGCACTTGTGTTAGTGTTGAAAAACCACTTTTCGCACTTGTGTTAGTGTTGAAAAACCACTTTTCGCACTTGTGTTAGTGTTGAAAAACCACCTTTCGCACTTGTGTTGGTGCAAGAAACCACTTTTGCACTTGTATTAGTGTGGAAAAATCACTTTTCGCACTTGTGTTAGTGTTGAAAAACCACTTTTCGCACTTGTGTTAGTGTTGAAAAACCACTTTTCGCACTTGTGTTAGTTGTGAAAAACCACTTTTCGCACTTGTGTTAGTGTTGAAAAACCACTTTTCGCACTTGTGTTAGTGTTGAAAAACCACTTTTCGCATTTGTGTTGGTGCAGGAAACCACTTTTGCACTTGTATTAGTGTGGAAAATACACTTTTCGCACTTGTGTTAGTGTTGAAAAACCACTTTTCGCACTTGTGTTAGTGTTGAAAAACCACTTTTCGCACTTGTGTTAGTGCAGGAAACCACTTTTGCACTTGTATTAGTGTGGAAAAATCACTTTTCGCACTTGTGTTAGTGTTGAAAAACCACTTTTCGCACTTGTGTTAGTGTTGAAAAACCACTTTTGCACTTGTATTAGTGTGGAAAAAACACTTTTCGCTCTTGTGTTCGTGTTGAAAAACCACTTTTCGCACTTGTGTTAGTGTTGAAAAACCACTTTTCGCACTTGTGTTGGTGTTGAAAAACCACTTTTCGCACTTTGTGTTAGTGTTGAAAAACCACTTTTCGCACTTGTGTTGGTGCAGGAAATCACTTTTGCACTTGTATTAGTGTGGAAAAAACACTTTTTGCACTTGTGTTAGTTTTGAAAAACCACTTTTCGCACTTGTGTTAGTGTTGAAAAACCACTTTTCGCACTTGTGTTAGTGTTGAAAAACCACTTTTCGTACTTGTGTTGGTGCAGGAAACCACTTTTGCACTTGTATTAGTGTGGAAAATACACTTTTCGCACTTGTGTTAGTGTTGAAAAACCACTTTTCGCACTTGTGTTAGTGTTGAAAAACCACTTTTCGCACTTGTGTTAGTGTTGAAAAACCACTTTTCGCACTTATGTTGGTGCAGGAAACCACTTTTGCACTTGTATTAGTGTGGAAAAAACACTTTTTGCACTTGTGTTGGTGCAGGAAACCACTTTTGCACTTGTATTAGTGTGGAAAAACCACTTTTCGCACTTGTGTTAGTGTTGAAAAACCACTTTTCGCACTTGTGTTAGTGTTGAAAAACCACTTTTCGCACTTGTGTTAGTGTTGAAAAACCACTTTTCGCACTTGTGTTAGTGTTGAAAAACCACTTTTCACACTTGTGTTGGTGCAGGAAACCACTTTTGCACTTGTATTAGTGTGGAAAAAACACTTTTTGCACATGTGTTAGTGTTGAAAAACCACTTTTCGCACTTGTGTTAGTGTTGAAAAACCACTTTTCGCACTTGTGTTAGTGTTGAAAAACCACTTTTTGCACTTGTGTTGGTGCAGGAAACCACTTTTGCACTTGTATTAGTGTGGAAAATACACTTCACACTTGTGTTAGTGTTGAAAAACCACTTTTCGCACTTGTGTTAGTGTTGAAAAACCACTTTTTGCACTTGTGTTAGTGTTGAAAAACCACTTTTCGCACTTGTGTTGGTGCAGGAAACCACTTTTGCACTTGTATTAGTGTGGAAAAAACACTTTTTGCACTTTTGTTAGTGTTGAAAAACCACTTTTTGCAGTTGTGTTAGTGTTGAAAAACCACTTTTCGCACTTGTGTTAGTGTTGAAAAACCACTTTTCGCACTTGTGTTGGTGCAGGAAACCACTTTTGCACTTGTATTAGTGTGGAAAATACACTTTTCGCACTTGTGTTAGTGTTGAAAAACCACTTTTCGCACTTGTGTTAGTGTTGAAAAACCACTTTTCGCACTTGTGTTGGTGCAGGAAACCACTTTTGCACTTGTATTAGTGTGGAAAAACCACTTTTCGCACTTGTGTTAGTGTTGAAAAACCACTTTTTGCACTTGTGTTAGTGTTGAAAAACCACTTTTCGCACTTGTGTTAGTGTTGAAAAACCACTTTTCGCACTTGTGTTAGTGTTGAAAAACCACTTTTCGCACTTGTGTTGGTGCAGGAAACCACTTTTGCACTTGTATTAGTGTGGAAAATACACTTTTCGCACTTGTGTTAGTGTTGAAAAACCACTTTTCGCACTTGTGTTGGTGCAGGAAACCACTTTTGCACTTGTATTAGTGTGGAAAAATCACTTTTCGCACTTGTGTTAGTGTTGAAAAACCACTTTTCGCACTTGTGTTAGTGTTGAAAAACCACTTTTCGCA
This sequence comes from Myxine glutinosa, assembly GCF_964187855.1. Classification (NCBI taxonomy): domain Eukaryota; kingdom Metazoa; phylum Chordata; class Myxini; order Myxiniformes; family Myxinidae; genus Myxine; species Myxine glutinosa. The sequence goes on from NW_027617355.1 coordinate 74,261, forward strand.
CTTGTGTTAGTGTTGAAAAACCACTTTTTGCACTTGTATTAGTGTTGAAAAACCACTTTTCGCACTTGTGTTAGTGTTGAAAAACCAATTTTCGCACTTGTGTTGGTGCAGGAAACCACTTTTGCACTTGTATTAGTGTGGAAAATATACTTTTCGCACTTGTGTTAGTGTTGAAAAACCACTTTTCGCACTTGTGTTAGTGTTGAAAAACCACTTTTCGCACTTGTGTTGGTGCAGGAAACCACTTTTGCACTTGTATTAGTGTGGAAAAACCACTTTTCGCACTTGTGTTAGTGTTGAAAAACCACTTTTCACACTTGTGCTAGTGTTGAAAAACCACTTTCCGCACTTGTGTTAGTGTTGAAAAACCACTTTTCGCACTTGTGTTGGTGCAGGAAACCACTTTTGCACTTGTATTAGTGTGGAAAATACACTTTTCGCACTTGTGTTAGTGTTGAAAAACCACTTTTCGCACTTGTGTTGGTGCAGGAAACCACTTTTGCACTTGTATTAGTGTGGAAAAACCACTTTTCGCACTTGTGTTAGTGTTGAAAAACCACTTTTTGCACTTGTATTAGTGTGGAAAAACCACTTTTCGCACTTGTGTTAGTGTTGACAAACCACTTTTCGCACTTGTGTTAGTGTTGAAAAACCACTTTTCGCACTTGTGTTAATGTTGAAAAACCACTTTTCGCACTTGTGTTAGTGTTGAAAAACCACTTTTCGCACTTGTGTTAGTGTTGAAAAACCACTTTTCGCACTTGTGTTAGTGTTGAAAAACCACTTTTGGCACTTGTGTTTGTGCAGGAAACCACTTTTGCACTTGTATTACTGTGGAAAAAACACTTTTTGCACTTGTGATAGTGTTGAAAAACCACTTTTCGCACTTGTGTTAGTGTTGAAAAACCACTTTTCGCACTTGTGTTGGTGCAGGAAACCACTTTTGCACTTGTATTAGTGTGGAAAAACCACTATTTGCACTTGTGATAGTGTTGAAAAACCACTTTCCGCACTTGTGTTAGTGTTGAAGAACCACTTTTCGCACTTGTTGGTGCAGGAAACCACTTTTGCACTTGTATTATTGTGGCAAAACCACTTTTCGCACTTGTGATAGTGTTGAAAAACCACTTTTCGCATTTGTGTTAGTGTTGAAAAACCACTTTTCGCACTTGTGTTAGTGTTGAAAAACCACATTGCGCAGTTGTGTTGGTGCAGAAAACCACTTTTGCACTTGTATTAGTGTGGAAAAACCACTTTTCGCACTTGTGTTAGTGTTGAAAAACCACTTTTCACACTTGTGCTAGTGTTGAAAAACCACTTTCCGCACTTGTGTTAGTGTTGAAAAACCACTTTTTGCACTTGTGTTGGTGCAGGAAACCACTTTTGCACTTGTATTAGTGTGGAAAAAACCCTTTTTGAACTTGTGATAGTGTTGAAAAACAACTTTTAGCACTTGTGTTAGTGTTGAAAAACAACTTTTCACACTTGTGCTAGTGTTGAAAAACCACTTTTCGCACTTGTGTTAGTGTTGAAAAACCACTTTTCGCACTTGTGTTGGTGCAGGAAACCACTTTTGCACTTGTATTAGTGTGGAAAAAACACTTTTTGCACTTGTGATAGTGTTGAAAAACCACTTTTAGCACTTGTGTTAGTGTCGAAAAACCACTTTTCGCACTTGTGTTGGTGCAGGAAACCACTTTTGCACTTGTATTAGTGTGGAAAAAACACTTTTTGCACTTGTGATAGTGTTGAAAAACCACTTTTCGCACTTGTGTTAGTGTTGAAAAACCACTTTTCACACTTGTGCTAGTGTTGAAAAACCACTTTTCGCACTTGTGTTAGTGTTGAAAAACCACTTTTCGCAATTGTGTTGGTGCAGGAAAACACTTTTGCACTTGTATTAGTGTGGAAAAACCACTTTTTGCACTTGTGTTAGTGTGGAAAAACCACTTTTCGCACTTGTGTTAGTGTTGAAAAACCACTTTTTGCACTTGTGTTGGTGCAGGAAACCACTTTCCGCACTTGTGTTAGTGTTGAAAAACCACTTTTTGCACTTGTGATAGTGTTGAAAAACCACTTTTCGCACTTGTGTTAGTGTTGAAAAACCACTTTTTGCACTTGTGTTAGTGTTGAAAAACCACTTTTTGCACTGTGTTGGTGCAGGAAACCACTTTTTGCACTTGTGTTAGTGTTGAAAAACCACTTTTCGCACTTGTGTTAGTGTTGAAAAACCACTTTTCGCACTTGTGTTAGTGTTGAAAAACCACTTTTTGCACTTGTATTAGTGTTGAAAAACCACTTTTCGCACTTGTGTTAGTGTTGAAAAACCACTTTTCGCACTTGTGTTGGTGCAGGAAACCACTTTTGCACTTGTATTAGTGTGGAAAATACACTTTTTGCACTTGTGTTAGTGTTGAAAAACCACTTTTCGCACTTGTGTTAGTGTTGAAAAACCACTTTTCTCACTTGTGTTGGTGCAGGAAACCACTTTTGCACTTGTATTAGTGTGGAAAAACCACTTTTCGCACTTGTGTTGTGTTGAAAAACCACTTTTCGCACTTGTGTTAGTGTTGAAAAACCACTTTTCGCACTTGTGTTAGTGTTGAAAAACCACTTTTCGCACTTGTGTTAGTGTTGAAAAACCACTTTTCGCACTTGTGTTGGTGCAGGAAACCACTTTTGCACTTGTATTAGTGTGGAAAAACCACTTTTCGCACTTGTGTTAGTGTTGACAAACCACTTTTCGCACTTGTGTTAGTGTTGAAAAACCACTTTTCGCACTTGTGTTAGTGTTGAAAAACCACTTTTCGCACTTGTGTTAGTGTTGAAAAACCACCTTTCGCACTTGTGTTGGTGCAAGAAACCACTTTTGCACTTGTATTAGTGTGGAAAAATCACTTTTCGCACTTGTGTTAGTGTTGAAAAACCACTTTTCGCACTTGTGTTAGTGTTGAAAAACCACTTTTCGCACTTGTGTTAGTTGTGAAAAACCACTTTTCGCACTTGTGTTAGTGTTGAAAAACCACTTTTCGCACTTGTGTTAGTGTTGAAAAACCACTTTTCGCATTTGTGTTGGTGCAGGAAACCACTTTTGCACTTGTATTAGTGTGGAAAATACACTTTTCGCACTTGTGTTAGTGTTGAAAAACCACTTTTCGCACTTGTGTTAGTGTTGAAAAACCACTTTTCGCACTTGTGTTAGTGCAGGAAACCACTTTTGCACTTGTATTAGTGTGGAAAAATCACTTTTCGCACTTGTGTTAGTGTTGAAAAACCACTTTTCGCACTTGTGTTAGTGTTGAAAAACCACTTTTGCACTTGTATTAGTGTGGAAAAAACACTTTTCGCTCTTGTGTTCGTGTTGAAAAACCACTTTTCGCACTTGTGTTAGTGTTGAAAAACCACTTTTCGCACTTGTGTTGGTGTTGAAAAACCACTTTTCGCACTTTGTGTTAGTGTTGAAAAACCACTTTTCGCACTTGTGTTGGTGCAGGAAATCACTTTTGCACTTGTATTAGTGTGGAAAAAACACTTTTTGCACTTGTGTTAGTTTTGAAAAACCACTTTTCGCACTTGTGTTAGTGTTGAAAAACCACTTTTCGCACTTGTGTTAGTGTTGAAAAACCACTTTTCGTACTTGTGTTGGTGCAGGAAACCACTTTTGCACTTGTATTAGTGTGGAAAATACACTTTTCGCACTTGTGTTAGTGTTGAAAAACCACTTTTCGCACTTGTGTTAGTGTTGAAAAACCACTTTTCGCACTTGTGTTAGTGTTGAAAAACCACTTTTCGCACTTATGTTGGTGCAGGAAACCACTTTTGCACTTGTATTAGTGTGGAAAAAACACTTTTTGCACTTGTGTTGGTGCAGGAAACCACTTTTGCACTTGTATTAGTGTGGAAAAACCACTTTTCGCACTTGTGTTAGTGTTGAAAAACCACTTTTCGCACTTGTGTTAGTGTTGAAAAACCACTTTTCGCACTTGTGTTAGTGTTGAAAAACCACTTTTCGCACTTGTGTTAGTGTTGAAAAACCACTTTTCACACTTGTGTTGGTGCAGGAAACCACTTTTGCACTTGTATTAGTGTGGAAAAAACACTTTTTGCACATGTGTTAGTGTTGAAAAACCACTTTTCGCACTTGTGTTAGTGTTGAAAAACCACTTTTCGCACTTGTGTTAGTGTTGAAAAACCACTTTTTGCACTTGTGTTGGTGCAGGAAACCACTTTTGCACTTGTATTAGTGTGGAAAATACACTTCACACTTGTGTTAGTGTTGAAAAACCACTTTTCGCACTTGTGTTAGTGTTGAAAAACCACTTTTTGCACTTGTGTTAGTGTTGAAAAACCACTTTTCGCACTTGTGTTGGTGCAGGAAACCACTTTTGCACTTGTATTAGTGTGGAAAAAACACTTTTTGCACTTTTGTTAGTGTTGAAAAACCACTTTTTGCAGTTGTGTTAGTGTTGAAAAACCACTTTTCGCACTTGTGTTAGTGTTGAAAAACCACTTTTCGCACTTGTGTTGGTGCAGGAAACCACTTTTGCACTTGTATTAGTGTGGAAAATACACTTTTCGCACTTGTGTTAGTGTTGAAAAACCACTTTTCGCACTTGTGTTAGTGTTGAAAAACCACTTTTCGCACTTGTGTTGGTGCAGGAAACCACTTTTGCACTTGTATTAGTGTGGAAAAACCACTTTTCGCACTTGTGTTAGTGTTGAAAAACCACTTTTTGCACTTGTGTTAGTGTTGAAAAACCACTTTTCGCACTTGTGTTAGTGTTGAAAAACCACTTTTCGCACTTGTGTTAGTGTTGAAAAACCACTTTTCGCACTTGTGTTGGTGCAGGAAACCACTTTTGCACTTGTATTAGTGTGGAAAATACACTTTTCGCACTTGTGTTAGTGTTGAAAAACCACTTTTCGCACTTGTGTTGGTGCAGGAAACCACTTTTGCACTTGTATTAGTGTGGAAAAATCACTTTTCGCACTTGTGTTAGTGTTGAAAAACCACTTTTCGCACTTGTGTTAGTGTTGAAAAACCACTTTTCGCACTTGTGTTAGTGTTGAAAAACCACTTTTTGCACTTGTATTAGTGTTGAAAAACCACTTTTCGCACTTGTGTTAGTGTTGAAAAACCAATTTTCGCACTTGTGTTGGTGCAGGAAACCACTTTTGCACTTGTATTAGTGTGGAAAATATACTTTTCGCACTTGTGTTAGTGTTGAAAAACCACTTTTCGCACTTGTGTTAGTGTTGAAAAACCACTTTTCGCACTTGTGTTGGTGCAGGAAACCACTTTTGCACTTGTATTAGTGTGGAAAAACCACTTTTCGCACTTGTGTTAGTGTTGAAAAACCACTTTTCACACTTGTGCTAGTGTTGAAAAACCACTTTCCGCACTTGTGTTAGTGTTGAAAAACCACTTTTCGCACTTGTGTTGGTGCAGGAAACCACTTTTGCACTTGTATTAGTGTGGAAAATACACTTTTCGCACTTGTGTTAGTGTTGAAAAACCACTTTTCGCACTTGTGTTGGTGCAGGAAACCACTTTTGCACTTGTATTAGTGTGGAAAAACCACTTTTCGCACTTGTGTTAGTGTTGAAAAACCACTTTTTGCACTTGTATTAGTGTGGAAAAACCACTTTTCGCACTTGTGTTAGTGTTGACAAACCACTTTTCGCACTTGTGTTAGTGTTGAAAAACCACTTTTCGCACTTGTGTTAATGTTGAAAAACCACTTTTCGCACTTGTGTTAGTGTTGAAAAACCACTTTTCGCACTTGTGTTAGTGTTGAAAAACCACTTTTCGCACTTGTGTTAGTGTTGAAAAACCACTTTTGGCACTTGTGTTTGTGCAGGAAACCACTTTTGCACTTGTATTACTGTGGAAAAAACACTTTTTGCACTTGTGATAGTGTTGAAAAACCACTTTTCGCACTTGTGTTAGTGTTGAAAAACCACTTTTCGCACTTGTGTTGGTGCAGGAAACCACTTTTGCACTTGTATTAGTGTGGAAAAACCACTATTTGCACTTGTGATAGTGTTGAAAAACCACTTTCCGCACTTGTGTTAGTGTTGAAGAACCACTTTTCGCACTTGTTGGTGCAGGAAACCACTTTTGCACTTGTATTATTGTGGCAAAACCACTTTTCGCACTTGTGATAGTGTTGAAAAACCACTTTTCGCATTTGTGTTAGTGTTGAAAAACCACTTTTCGCACTTGTGTTAGTGTTGAAAAACCACATTGCGCAGTTGTGTTGGTGCAGAAAACCACTTTTGCACTTGTATTAGTGTGGAAAAACCACTTTTCGCACTTGTGTTAGTGTTGAAAAACCACTTTTCACACTTGTGCTAGTGTTGAAAAACCACTTTCCGCACTTGTGTTAGTGTTGAAAAACCACTTTTTGCACTTGTGTTGGTGCAGGAAACCACTTTTGCACTTGTATTAGTGTGGAAAAAACCCTTTTTGAACTTGTGATAGTGTTGAAAAACAACTTTTAGCACTTGTGTTAGTGTTGAAAAACAACTTTTCACACTTGTGCTAGTGTTGAAAAACCACTTTTCGCACTTGTGTTAGTGTTGAAAAACCACTTTTCGCACTTGTGTTGGTGCAGGAAACCACTTTTGCACTTGTATTAGTGTGGAAAAAACACTTTTTGCACTTGTGATAGTGTTGAAAAACCACTTTTAGCACTTGTGTTAGTGTCGAAAAACCACTTTTCGCACTTGTGTTGGTGCAGGAAACCACTTTTGCACTTGTATTAGTGTGGAAAAAACACTTTTTGCACTTGTGATAGTGTTGAAAAACCACTTTTCGCACTTGTGTTAGTGTTGAAAAACCACTTTTCACACTTGTGCTAGTGTTGAAAAACCACTTTTCGCACTTGTGTTAGTGTTGAAAAACCACTTTTCGCAATTGTGTTGGTGCAGGAAAACACTTTTGCACTTGTATTAGTGTGGAAAAACCACTTTTTGCACTTGTGTTAGTGTGGAAAAACCACTTTTCGCACTTGTGTTAGTGTTGAAAAACCACTTTTTGCACTTGTGTTGGTGCAGGAAACCACTTTCCGCACTTGTGTTAGTGTTGAAAAACCACTTTTTGCACTTGTGATAGTGTTGAAAAACCACTTTTCGCACTTGTGTTAGTGTTGAAAAACCACTTTTTGCACTTGTGTTAGTGTTGAAAAACCACTTTTTGCACTGTGTTGGTGCAGGAAACCACTTTTTGCACTTGTGTTAGTGTTGAAAAACCACTTTTCGCACTTGTGTTAGTGTTGAAAAACCACTTTTCGCACTTGTGTTGGTGCAGGAAACCACTTTTGCACTTGTATTAGTGTGGAAAAAACACTATTTTCACTTGTGATAGTGTTGAAAAACCACTTTTCGCACTTGTGTTAGTGTTGAAAAACCACTTTTCGCACTTGCGTTAGTGTTGAAAAACCACTTTTCGCACTTGTGTTAGTGTTGAAAAACCACTTTTCGCACTTGTGTTAGTGTTGAAAAACCACTTTTCGCACTTGTGTTGGTGCAGGAAACCACTTTTGCACTTGTATTAGTGTGGAAAATACACTTTTCGCACTTGTGTTAGTGTTGAAAACCACTTTTCAAACTTGTGTTGGTGCAGGAAACCACTTTTGCACTTGTATTAGTGTGGAAAAATCACTTTTCGCACTTGTGTTAGTGTTGAAAAACCACATTTCGCACTTGTGTTAGTGTTGAAAAACCACTTTTCGCACTTGTGTTAGTGTTGAAAAACCACTTTTTGCACTTGTATTAGTGTTGAAAAACCACTTTTCGCACTTGTGTTAGTGTTGAAAAACCACTTTTCGCACTTGTGTTGGTGCAGGAAACCACTTTTGCACTTGTATTAGTGTGGAAAATACACTTTTCGCACTTGTGATAGTGTTGAAAAACCACTTTTCGCACTTGTGTTAGTGTTGAAAAACCACTTTTCGCACTTGTGTTGGTGCAGGAAACCACTTTTCGCACTTGTGTTAGTGTTGAAAAACCACTTTTTGCACTTGTATTAGTGTGGAAAAACCACTTTTCGCACTTGTGTTAGTGTTGACAAACCACTTTTCGCACTTGTGTTAGTGTTGAAAAACCACTTTTCGCACTTGTGTTAATGTTGAAAAACCACTTTTCGCACTTGTGTTAGTGTTGAAAAACCACTTTTCGCACTTGTGTTAGTGTTGAAAAACCACTTTTCGCACTTGTGTTAGTGTTGAAAAACCACTTTTGGCACTTGTGTTTGTGCAGGAAACCACTTTTGCACTTGTATTACTGTGGAAAAAACACTTTTTGCACTTGTGATAGTGTTGAAAAACCACTTTTCGCACTTGTGTTAGTGTTGAAAAACCACTTTTCGCACTTGTGTTGGTGCAGGAAACCACTTTTGCACTTGTATTAGTGTGGAAAAACCACTATTTGCACTTGTGATAGTGTTGAAAAACCACTTTCCGCACTTGTGTTAGTGTTGAAGAACCACTTTTCGCACTTGTTGGTGCAGGAAACCACTTTTGCACTTGTATTATTGTGGCAAAACCACTTTTCGCACTTGTGATAGTGTTGAAAAACCACTTTTCGCATTTGTGTTAGTGTTGAAAAACCACTTTTCGCACTTGTGTTAGTGTTGAAAAACCACATTGCGCAGTTGTGTTGGTGCAGGAAACCACTTTTGCACTTGTATTAGTGTGGAAAAACCACTTTTCGCACTTGTGTTAGTGTTGAAAAACCACTTTTCACACTTGTGCTAGTGTTGAAAAACCACTTTCCGCACTTGTGTTAGTGTTGAAAAACCACTTTTTGCACTTGTGTTGGTGCAGGAAACCACTTTTGCACTTGTATTAGTGTGGAAAAAACCCTTTTTGAACTTGTGATAGTGTTGAAAAACAACTTTTAGCACTTGTGTTAGTGTTGAAAAACAACTTTTCACACTTGTGCTAGTGTTGAAAAACCACTTTTCGCACTTGTGTTAGTGTTGAAAAACCACTTTTCGCACTTGTGTTGGTGCAGGAAACCACTTTTGCACTTGTATTAGTGTGGAAAAACCACTTTTCGCACTTGTGTTAGTGTTGAAAAACCACTTTTCGCACTTGTGTTAGTGTTGAAAAACCACTTTTCGCACTTGTGTTAGTGTTGAAAAACCACTTTTCGCACTTGTGATAGTGTTGAAAAACCACTTTTCGCACTTGTGTTAGTGTTGAAAAACCACTTTTCGCACTTGTGTTAGTGTTGAAAAACCACTTTTCGCACTTGTGTTAGTGTTGAAAAACCACTTTTCGCACTTGTGTTAGTGTTGAAAAACCACTTTTCGCACTTGTGTTAGTGTTGAAAAACCACTTTTCGCACTTGTGTTAGTGTTGAAAAACCACTTTTCGCACTTGTGTTAGTGTTGAAAAACCACTTTTCGCACTTGTGTTAGTGTTGAAAAACCACTTTTCGCACTTGTGTTAGTGTTGAAAAACCACTTTTCGCACTTGTGTTGGTGCAGGAAACCACTTTTGCACTTGTATTAGTATGGAAAATACACTTTTCGCACTTGTGTTAGTGTTGAAAAACCACTTTTCGCACTTGTGTTAGTGTTGAAAAACCACTTTTCGCGCTTGTGTTGGTGCAGGAAACCACTTTTGCACTTGTATTAGTGTGGAAAATACACTTTTCGCACTTGTGTTAGTGTTGAAAAACCACTTTTCGCACTTGTGTTAGTGTTGAAAAACCACTTTTCGCACTTGTGTTGGTGCAGGAAACCACTTTTGCACTTGTGTTAGTGTTGAAAAACCAATTTTCGCACTTGTGTTGGTGCAGGAAACCACTTTTGCACTTGTATTAGTGTGGAAAATATACTTTTCGCACTTGTGTTAGTGTTGAAAAACCACTTTTCGCACTTGTGTTAGTGTTGAAAAACCACTTTTCGCACTTGTGTTGGTGCAGGAAACCACTTTTGCACTTGTATTAGTGTGGAAAAACCACTTTTCGCACTTGTGTTAGTGTTGAAAAACCACTTTTCACACTTGTGCTAGTGTTGAAAAACCACTTTCCGCACTTGTGTTAGTGTTGAAAAACCACTTTTCGCACTTGTGTTGGTGCAGGAAACCACTTTTGCACTTGTATTAGTGTGGAAAATACACTTTTCGCACTTGTGTTAGTGTTGAAAAACCACTTTTCGCACTTGTGTTGGTGCAGGAAACCACTTTTGCACTTGTATTAGTGTGGAAAAACCACTTTTCGCACTTGTGTTAGTGTTGAAAAACCACTTTTTGCACTTGTATTAGTGTGGAAAACCACTTTTCGCACTTGTGTTAGTGTTGACAAACCACTTTTTGCACTTGTGTTAGTGTTGAAAAACCACTTTTCGCACTTGTGTTAGTGCAGGAAACCACTTTTGCACTTGTATTAGTGTGGAAAAATCACTTTTCGCACTTGTGTTAGTGTTGAAAAACCACTTTTCGCACTTGTGTTAGTGTTGAAAAACCACTTTTGCACTTGTATTAGTGTGGAAAAAACACTTTTCGCTCTTGTGTTCGTGTTGAAAAACCACTTTTCGCACTTGTGTTAGTGTTGAAAAACCACTTTTCGCACTTGTGTTGGTGTTGAAAAACCACTTTTCGCACTTTGTGTTAGTGTTGAAAAACCACTTTTCGCACTTGTGTTGGTGCAGGAAATCACTTTTGCACTTGTATTAGTGTGGAAAAAACACTTTTTGCACTTGTGTTAGTTTTGAAAAACCACTTTTCGCACTTGTGTTAGTGTTGAAAAACCACTTTTCGCACTTGTGTTAGTGTTGAAAAACCACTTTTCGTACTTGTGTTGGTGCAGGAAACCACTTTTGCACTTGTATTAGTGTGGAAAATACACTTTTCGCACTTGTGTTAGTGTTGAAAAACCACTTTTCGCACTTGTGTTAGTGTTGAAAAACCACTTTTCGCACTTGTGTTAGTGTTGAAAAACCACTTTTCGCACTTATGTTGGTGCAGGAAACCACTTTTGCACTTGTATTAGTGTGGAAAAAACACTTTTTGCACTTGTGTTGGTGCAGGAAACCACTTTTGCACTTGTATTAGTGTGGAAAAACCACTTTTCGCACTTGTGTTAGTGTTGAAAAACCACTTTTCGCACTTGTGTTAGTGTTGAAAAACCACTTTTCGCACTTGTGTTAGTGTTGAAAAACCACTTTTCGCACTTGTGTTAGTGTTGAAAAACCACTTTTCACACTTGTGTTGGTGCAGGAAACCACTTTTGCACTTGTATTAGTGTGGAAAAAACACTTTTTGCACATGTGTTAGTGTTGAAAAACCACTTTTCGCACTTGTGTTAGTGTTGAAAAACCACTTTTCGCACTTGTGTTAGTGTTGAAAAACCACTTTTTGCACTTGTGTTGGTGCAGGAAACCACTTTTGCACTTGTATTAGTGTGGAAAATACACTTCACACTTGTGTTAGTGTTGAAAAACCACTTTTCGCACTTGTGTTAGTGTTGAAAAACCACTTTTTGCACTTGTGTTAGTGTTGAAAAACCACTTTTCGCACTTGTGTTGGTGCAGGAAACCACTTTTGCACTTGTATTAGTGTGGAAAAAACACTTTTTACACTTTTGTTAGTGTTGAAAAACCACTTTTTGCAGTTGTGTTAGTGTTGAAAAACCACTTTTCGCACTTGTGTTAGTGTTGAAAAACCACTTTTCGCACTTGTGTTGGTGCAGGAAACCACTTTTGCACTTGTATTAGTGTGGAAAATACACTTTTCGCACTTGTGTTAGTGTTGAAAAACCACTTTTCGCACTTGTGTTAGTGTTGAAAAACCACTTTTCGCACTTGTGTTGGTGCAGGAAACCACTTTTGCACTTGTATTAGTGTGGAAAAACCACTTTTCGCACTTGTGTTAGTGTTGAAAAACCACTTTTTGCACTTGTGTTAGTGTTGAAAAACCACTTTTCGCACTTGTGTTAGTGTTGAAAAACCACTTTTCGCACTTGTGTTAGTGTTGAAAAACCACTTTTCGCACTTGTGTTGGTGCAGGAAACCACTTTTGCACTTGTATTAGTGTGGAAAATACACTTTTCGCACTTGTGTTAGTGTTGAAAAACCACTTTTCGCACTTGTGTTGGTGCAGGAAACCACTTTTGCACTTGTATTAGTGTGGAAAAATCACTTTTCGCACTTGTGTTAGTGTTGAAAAACCACTTTTCGCACTTGTGTTAGTGTTGAAAAACCACTTTTCGCACTTGTGTTAGTGTTGAAAAACCACTTTTTGCACTTGTATTAGTGTTGAAAAACCACTTTTCGCACTTGTGTTAGTGTTGAAAAACCAATTTTCGCACTTGTGTTGGTGCAGGAAACCACTTTTGCACTTGTATTAGTGTGGAAAATATACTTTTCGCACTTGTGTTAGTGTTGAAAAAGCACTTTTCGCACTTGTGTTAGTGTTGAAAAACCACTTTTCGCACTTGTGTTGGTGCAGGAAACCACTTTTGCACTTGTATTAGTGTGGAAAAACCACTTTTCGCACTTGTGTTAGTGTTGAAAAACCACTTTTCACACTTGTGCTAGTGTTGAAAAACCACTTTCCGCACTTGTGTTAGTGTTGAAAAACCACTTTTCGCACTTGTGTTGGTGCAGGAAACCACTTTTGCACTTGTATTAGTGTGGAAAATACACTTTTCGCACTTGTGTTAGTGTTGAAAAACCACTTTTCGCACTTGTGTTGGTGCAGGAAACCACTTTTGCACTTGTATTAGTGTGGAAAAACCACTTTTCGCACTTGTGTTAGTGTTGAAAAACCACTTTTTGCACTTGTATTAGTGTGGAAAAACCACTTTTCGCACTTGTGTTAGTGTTGACAAACCACTTTTCGCACTTGTGTTAGTGTTGAAAAACCACTTTTCGCACTTGTGTTAATGTTGAAAAACCACTTTTCGCACTTGTGTTAGTGTTGAAAAACCACTTTTCGCACTTGTGTTAGTGTTGAAAAACCACTTTTCGCACTTGTGTTAGTGTTGAAAAACCACTTTTGGCACTTGTGTTTGTGCAGGAAACCACTTTTGCACTTGTATTACTGTGGAAAAAACACTTTTTGCACTTGTGATAGTGTTGAAAAACCACTTTTCGCACTTGTGTTAGTGTTGAAAAACCACTTTTCGCACTTGTGTTGGTGCAGGAAACCACTTTTGCACTTGTATTAGTGTGGAAAAACCACTATTTGCACTTGTGATAGTGTTGAAAAACCACTTTCCGCACTTGTGTTAGTGTTGAAGAACCACTTTTCGCACTTGTTGGTGCAGGAAACCACTTTTGCACTTGTATTATTGTGGCAAAACCACTTTTCGCACTTGTGATAGTGTTGAAAAACCACTTTTCGCATTTGTGTTAGTGTTGAAAAACCACTTTTCGCACTTGTGTTAGTGTTGAAAAACCACATTGCGCAGTTGTGTTGGTGCAGAAAACCACTTTTGCACTTGTATTAGTGTGGAAAAACCACTTTTCGCACTTGTGTTAGTGTTGAAAAACCACTTTTCACACTTGTGCTAGTGTTGAAAAACCACTTTCCGCACTTGTGTTAGTGTTGAAAAACCACTTTTTGCACTTGTGTTGGTGCAGGAAACCACTTTTGCACTTGTATTAGTGTGGAAAAAACCCTTTTTGAACTTGTGATAGTGTTGAAAAACAACTTTTAGCACTTGTGTTAGTGTTGAAAAACAACTTTTCACACTTGTGCTAGTGTTGAAAAACCACTTTTCGCACTTGTGTTAGTGTTGAAAAACCACTTTTCGCACTTGTGTTGGTGCAGGAAACCACTTTTGCACTTGTATTAGTGTGGAAAAAACACTTTTTGCACTTGTGATAGTGTTGAAAAACCACTTTTAGCACTTGTGTTAGTGTCGAAAAACCACTTTTCGCACTTGTGTTGGTGCAGGAAACCACTTTTGCACTTGTATTAGTGTGGAAAAAACACTTTTTGCACTTGTGATAGTGTTGAAAAACCACTTTTCGCACTTGTGTTAGTGTTGAAAAACCACTTTTCACACTTGTGCTAGTGTTGAAAAACCACTTTTCGCACTTGTGTTAGTGTTGAAAAACCACTTTTCGCAATTGTGTTGGTGCAGGAAAACACTTTTGCACTTGTATTAGTGTGGAAAAACCACTTTTTGCACTTGTGTTAGTGTGGAAAAACCACTTTTCGCACTTGTGTTAGTGTTGAAAAACCACTTTTTGCACTTGTGTTGGTGCAGGAAACCACTTTCCGCACTTGTGTTAGTGTTGAAAAACCACTTTTTGCACTTGTGATAGTGTTGAAAAACCACTTTTCGCACTTGTGTTAGTGTTGAAAAACCACTTTTTGCACTTGTGTTAGTGTTGAAAAACCACTTTTTGCACTGTTTTGGTGCAGGAAACCACTTTTTGCACTTGTGTTAGTGTTGAAAAACCACTTTTCACACTTGTGTTAGTGTTGAAAAACCACTTTTCGCACTTGTGTTGGTGCAGGAAACCACTTTTGCACTTGTATTAGTGTGGAAAAAACACTATTTTCACTTGTGATAGTGTTGAAAAACCACTTTTCGCACTTGTGTTAGTGTTGAAAAACCACTTTTCGCACTTGCGTTAGTGTTGAAAAACCACTTTTCGCACTTGTGTTAGTGTTGAAAAACCACTTTTCGCACTTGTGTTAGTGTTGAAAAACCACTTTTCGCACTTGTGTTGGTGCAGGAAACCACTTTTGCACTTGTATTAGTGTGGAAAATACACTTTTCGCACTTGTGTTAGTGTTGAAAACCACTTTTCAAACTTGTGTTGGTGCAGGAAACCACTTTTGCACTTGTATTAGTGTGGAAAAATCACTTTTCGCACTTGTGTTAGTGTTGAAAAACCACATTTCGCACTTGTGTTAGTGTTGAAAAACCACTTTTCGCACTTGTGTTAGTGTTGAAAAACCACTTTTTGCACTTGTATTAGTGTTGAAAAACCACTTTTCGCACTTGTGTTAGTGTTGAAAAACCACTTTTCGCACTTGTGTTGGTGCAGGAAACCACTTTTGCACTTGTATTAGTGTGGAAAATACACTTTTCGCACTTGTGATAGTGTTGAAAAACCACTTTTCGCACTTGTGTTAGTGTTGAAAAACCACTTTTCGCACTTGTGTTGGTGCAGGAAACCACTTTTCGCACTTGTGTTAGTGTTGAAAAACCACTTTTTGCACTTGTATTAGTGTGGAAAAACCACTTTTCGCACTTGTGTTAGTGTTGACAAACCACTTTTCGCACTTGTGTTAGTGTTGAAAAACCACTTTTCGCACTTGTGTTAATGTTGAAAAACCACTTTTCGCACTTGTGTTAGTGTTGAAAAACCACTTTTCGCACTTGTGTTAGTGTTGAAAAACCACTTTTCGCACTTGTGTTAGTGTTGAAAAACCACTTTTGGCACTTGTGTTTGTGCAGGAAACCACTTTTGCACTTGTATTACTGTGGAAAAAACACTTTTTGCACTTGTGATAGTGTTGAAAAACCACTTTTCGCACTTGTGTTAGTGTTGAAAAACCACTTTTCGCACTTGTGTTGGTGCAGGAAACCACTTTTGCACTTGTATTAGTGTGGAAAAACCACTTTTCGCACTTGTGTTAGTGTTGAAAAACCACTTTTTGCACTTGTGTTTGTGCAGGAAACCACTTTTGCACTTGTATTAGTGTGGAAAATACACTTTTCGCACTTGTGTTAGTGTTGAAAAACCACTTTTCGCACTTGTGTTAGTGTTGAAAAACCACTTTTCGCACTTGTGTTAGTGTTGAAAAACCACTTTTGGCACTTGTGTTTGTGCAGGAAACCACTTTTGCACTTGTATTAGTGTGGAAAATACACTTTTCGCACTTGTGTTAGTGTTGAAAAACCACTTTTCGCACTTGTGTTAGTGTTGAAAAACCACTTTTCGCACTTGTGTTGGTGCAGGAAACCACTTTTGCACTTGTATTAGTGTGGAAAAACCACTTTTCGCACTTGTGTTAGTGTTGAAAAACCACTTTTTGCACTTGTGTTAGTGTTGAAAAACCACTTTTCGCACTTGTGTTAGTGTTGAAAAACCACTTTTCGCACTTGTGTTAGTGTTGAAAAACCACTTTTCGCACTTGTGTTGGTGCAGGAAACCACTTTTGCACTTGTATTAGTGTGGAAAATACACTTTTCGCACTTGTGTTAGTGTTGAAAAACCACTTTTCGCACTTGTGTTGGTGCAGGAAACCACTTTTGCACTTGTATTAGTGTGGAAAAATCACTTTTCGCACTTGTGTTAGTGTTGAAAAACCACTTTTCGCACTTGTGTTAGTGTTGAAAAACCACTTTTCGCACTTGTGTTAGTGTTGAAAAACCACTTTTTGCACTTGTATTAGTGTTGAAAAACCACTTTTCGCACTTGTGTTAGTGTTGAAAAACCAATTTTCGCACTTGTGTTGGTGCAGGAAACCACTTTTGCACTTGTATTAGTGTGGAAAATATACTTTTCGCACTTGTGTTAGTGTTGAAAAACCACTTTTCGCACTTGTGTTAGTGTTGAAAAACCACTTTTCGCACTTGTGTTGGTGCAGGAAACCACTTTTGCACTTGTATTAGTGTGGAAAAACCACTTTTCGCACTTGTGTTAGTGTTGAAAAACCACTTTTCACACTTGTGCTAGTGTTGAAAAACCACTTTCCGCACTTGTATTAGTGTGGAAAATACACTTTTCGCACTTGTGTTAGTGTTGAAAAACCACTTTTCGCACTTGTGTTGGTGCAGGAAACCACTTTTGCACTTGTATTAGTGTGGAAAAACCACTTTTCGCACTTGTGTTAGTGTTGAAAAACCACTTTTTGCACTTGTATTAGTGTGGAAAAACCACTTTTCGCACTTGTGTTAGTGTTGACAAACCACTTTTCGCACTTGTGTTAGTGTTGAAAAACCACTTTTCGCACTTGTGTTAATGTTGAAAAACCACTTTTCGCACTTGTGTTAGTGTTGAAAAACCACTTTTCGCACTTGTGTTAGTGTTGAAAAACCACTTTTCGCACTTGTGTTAGTGTTGAAAAACCACTTTTGGCACTTGTGTTTGTGCAGGAAACCACTTTTGCACTTGTATTACTGTGGAAAAAACACTTTTTGCACTTGTGATAGTGTTGAAAAACCACTTTTCGCACTTGTGTTAGTGTTGAAAAACCACTTTTCGCACTTGTGTTGGTGCAGGAAACCACTTTTGCACTTGTATTAGTGTGGAAAAACCACTATTTGCACTTGTGATAGTGTTGAAAAACCACTTTCCGCACTTGTGTTAGTGTTGAAGAACCACTTTTCGCACTTGTTGGTGCAGGAAACCACTTTTGCACTTGTATTATTGTGGCAAAACCACTTTTCGCACTTGTGATAGTGTTGAAAAACCACTTTTCGCATTTGTGTTAGTGTTGAAAAACCACTTTTCGCACTTGTGTTAGTGTTGAAAAACCACATTGCGCAGTTGTGTTGGTGCAGAAAACCACTTTTGCACTTGTATTAGTGTGGAAAAACCACTTTTCGCACTTGTGTTAGTGTTGAAAAACCACTTTTCACACTTGTGCTAGTGTTGAAAAACCACTTTCCGCACTTGTGTTAGTGTTGAAAAACCACTTTTTGCACTTGTGTTGGTGCAGGAAACCACTTTTGCACTTGTATTAGTGTGGAAAAAACCCTTTTTGAACTTGTGATAGTGTTGAAAAACAACTTTTAGCACTTGTGTTAGTGTTGAAAAACAACTTTTCACACTTGTGCTAGTGTTGAAAAACCACTTTTCGCACTTGTGTTAGTGTTGAAAAACCACTTTTCGCACTTGTGTTGGTGCAGGAAACCACTTTTGCACTTGTATTAGTGTGGAAAAAACACTTTTTGCACTTGTGATAGTGTTGAAAAACCACTTTTAGCACTTGTGTTAGTGTCGAAAAACCACTTTTCGCACTTGTGTTGGTGCAGGAAACCACTTTTGCACTTGTATTAGTGTGGAAAAAACACTTTTTGCACTTGTGATAGTGTTGAAAAACCACTTTTCGCACTTGTGTTAGTGTTGAAAAACCACTTTTCACACTTGTGCTCGTGTTGAAAAACCACTTTTCGCACTTGTGTTAGTGTTGAAAAACCACTTTTCGCAATTGTGTTGGTGCAGGAAAACACTTTTGCACTTGTATTAGTGTGGAAAAACCACTTTTTGCACTTGTGTTAGTGTGGAAAAACCACTTTTCGCACTTGTGTTAGTGTTGAAAAACCACTTTTTGCACTTGTGTTGGTGCAGGAAACCACTTTCCGCACTTGTGTTAGTGTTGAAAAACCACTTTTTGCACTTGTGATAGTGTTGAAAAACCACTTTTCGCACTTGTGTTAGTGTTGAAAAACCACTTTTTGCACTTGTGTTAGTGTTGAAAAACCACTTTTTGCACTGTTTTGGTGCAGGAAACCACTTTTTGCACTTGTGTTAGTGTTGAAAAACCACTTTTCGCACTTGTGTTAGTGTTGAAAAACCACTTTTCGCACTCGTGTTGGTGCAGGAAACCACTTTTGCACTTGTATTAGTGTGGAAAAAACACTATTTTCACTTGTGATAGTGTTGAAAAACCACTTTTCGCACTTGTGTTAGTGTTGAAAAACCACTTTTCGCACTTGCGTTAGTGTTGAAAAACCACTTTTCGCACTTGTGTTAGTGTTGAAAAACCACTTTTCGCACTTGTGTTAGTGTTGAAAAACCACTTTTCGCACTTGTGTTGGTGCAGGAAACCACTTTTGCACTTGTATTAGTGTGGAAAATACACTTTTCGCACTTGTGTTAGTGTTGAAAACCACTTTTCAAACTTGTGTTGGTGCAGGAAACCACTTTTGCACTTGTATTAGTGTGGAAAAATCACTTTTCGCACTTGTGTTAGTGTTGAAAAACCACATTTCGCACTTGTGTTAGTGTTGAAAAACCACTTTTCGCACTTGTGTTAGTGTTGAAAAACCACTTTTTGCACTTGTATTAGTGTTGAAAAACCACTTTTCGCACTTGTGTTAGTGTTGAAAAACCACTTTTCGCACTTGTGTTGGTGCAGGAAACCACTTTTGCACTTGTATTAGTGTGGAAAATACACTTTTCGCACTTGTGATAGTGTTGAAAAACCACTTTTCGCACTTGTGTTAGTGTTGAAAAACCACTTTTCGCACTTGTGTTGGTGCAGGAAACCACTTTTCGCACTTGTGTTAGTGTTGAAAAACCACTTTTTGCACTTGTATTAGTGTGGAAAAACCACTTTTCGCACTTGTGTTAGTGTTGACAAACCACTTTTCGCACTTGTGTTAGTGTTGAAAAACCACTTTTCGCACTTGTGTTAATGTTGAAAAACCACTTTTCGCACTTGTGTTAGTGTTGAAAAACCACTTTTCGCACTTGTGTTAGTGTTGAAAAACCACTTTTCGCACTTGTGTTAGTGTTGAAAAACCACTTTTGGCACTTGTGTTTGTGCAGGAAACCACTTTTGCACTTGTATTACTGTGGAAAAAACACTTTTTGCACTTGTGATAGTGTTGAAAAACCACTTTTCGCACTTGTGTTAGTGTTGAAAAACCACTTTTCGCACTTGTGTTGGTGCAGGAAACCACTTTTGCACTTGTATTAGTGTGGAAAAACCACTATTTGCACTTGTGATAGTGTTGAAAAACCACTTTCCGCACTTGTGTTAGTGTTGAAGAACCACTTTTCGCACTTGTTGGTGCAGGAAACCACTTTTGCACTTGTATTATTGTGGCAAAACCACTTTTCGCACTTGTGATAGTGTTGAAAAACCACTTTTCGCATTTGTGTTAGTGTTGAAAAACCACTTTTCGCACTTGTGTTAGTGTTGAAAAACCACATTGCGCAGTTGTGTTGGTGCAGGAAACCACTTTTGCACTTGTATTAGTGTGGAAAAACCACTTTTCGCACTTGTGTTAGTGTTGAAAAACCACTTTTCACACTTGTGCTAGTGTTGAAAAACCACTTTCCGCACTTGTGTTAGTGTTGAAAAACCACTTTTTGCACTTGTGTTGGTGCAGGAAACCACTTTTGCACTTGTATTAGTGTGGAAAAAACCCTTTTTGAACTTGTGATAGTGTTGAAAAACAACTTTTAGCACTTGTGTTAGTGTTGAAAAACAACTTTTCACACTTGTGCTAGTGTTGAAAAACCACTTTTCGCACTTGTGTTAGTGTTGAAAAACCACTTTTCGCACTTGTGTTGGTGCAGGAAACCACTTTTGCACTTGTATTAGTGTGGAAAAACCACTTTTCGCACTTGTGTTAGTGTTGAAAAACCACTTTTCGCACTTGTGTTAGTGTTGAAAAACCACTTTTCGCACTTGTGTTAGTGTTGAAAAACCACTTTTCGCACTTGTGATAGTGTTGAAAAACCACTTTTCGCACTTGTGTTAGTGTTGAAAAACCACTTTTCGCACTTGTGTTAGTGTTGAAAAACCACTTTTCGCACTTGTGTTAGTGTTGAAAAACCACTTTTCGCACTTGTGTTAGTGTTGAAAAACCACTTTTCGCACTTGTGTTAGTGTTGAAAAACCACTTTTCGCACTTGTGTTAGTGTTGAAAAACCACTTTTCGCACTTGTGTTAGTGTTGAAAAACCACTTTTCGCACTTGTGTTAGTGTTGAAAAACCACTTTTCGCACTTGTGTTAGTGTTGAAAAACCACTTTTCGCACTTGTGTTGGTGCAGGAAACCACTTTTGCACTTGTATTAGTATGGAAAATACACTTTTCGCACTTGTGTTAGTGTTGAAAAACCACTTTTCGCACTTGTGTTAGTGTTGAAAAACCACTTTTCGCGCTTGTGTTGGTGCAGGAAACCACTTTTGCACTTGTATTAGTGTGGAAAATACACTTTTCGCACTTGTGTTAGTGTTGAAAAACCACTTTTCGCACTTGTGTTAGTGTTGAAAAACCACTTTTCGCACTTGTGTTGGTGCAGGAAACCACTTTTGCACTTGTGTTAGTGTTGAAAAACCAATTTTCGCACTTGTGTTGGTGCAGGAAACCACTTTTGCACTTGTATTAGTGTGGAAAATATACTTTTCGCACTTGTGTTAGTGTTGAAAAACCACTTTTCGCACTTGTGTTCGTGTTGAAAAACCACTTTTCGCACTTGTGTTGGTGCAGGAAACCACTTTTGCACTTGTATTAGTGTGGAAAAACCACTTTTCGCACTTGTGTTAGTGTTGAAAAACCACTTTTCACACTTGTGCTAGTGTTGAAAAACCACTTTCCGCACTTGTGTTAGTGTTGAAAAACCACTTTTCGCACTTGTGTTGGTGCAGGAAACCACTTTTGCACTTGTATTAGTGTGGAAAATACACTTTTCGCACTTGTGTTAGTGTTGAAAAACCACTTTTCGCACTTGTGTTGGTGCAGGAAACCACTTTTGCACTTGTATTAGTGTGGAAAAACCACTTTTCGCACTTGTGTTAGTGTTGAAAAACCACTTTTTGCACTTGTATTAGTGTGGAAAACCACTTTTCGCACTTGTGTTAGTGTTGACAAACCACTTTTCGCACTTGTGTTAGTGTTGAAAAACCACTTTTCGCACTTGTGTTAATGTTGAAAAACCACTTTTCGCACTTGTGTTAGTGTTGAAAAACCACTTTTCGCACTTGTGTTAGTGTGGAAAAACCACTTTTCGCACTTGTGTTAGTGTTGACAAACCACTTTTCGCACTTGTGTTAGTGTTGAAAAACCACGTTTCGCACTTGTGTTGGTGCAGGAAACCACTTTTGCACTTGTATTAGTGTGGAAAATACACTTTTCGCACTTGTGTTAGTGTTGAAAAACCACTTTTCGCACTTGTGTTGGTGCAGGAAACCACTTTTGCACTTGTATTAGTGTGGAAAAACCACTATTTGCACTTGTGATAGTGTTGAAAAACCACTTTCCGCACTTGTGTTAGTGTTGAAGAACCACTTTTCGCACTTGTTGGTGCAGGAAACCACTTTTGCACTTGTATTATTGTGGCAAAACCACTTTTCGCACTTGTGATAGTGTTGAAAAACCACTTTTCGCATTTGTGTTAGTGTTGAAAAACCACTTTTCGCACTTGTGTTAGTGTTGAAAAACCACATTGCGCAGTTGTGTTGGTGCAGGAAACCACTTTTGCACTTGTATTAGTGTGGAAAAACCACTTTTCGCACTTGTGTTAGTGTTGAAAAACCACTTTTCACACTTGTGCTAGTGTTGAAAAACCACTTTCCGCACTTGTGTTAGTGTTGAAAAACCACTTTTTGCACTTGTGTTGGTGCAGGAAACCACTTTTGCACTTGTATTAGTGTGGAAAAAACCCTTTTTGAACTTGTGATAGTGTTGAAAAACAACTTTTAGCACTTGTGTTAGTGTTGAAAAACAACTTTTCACACTTGTGCTAGTGTTGAAAAACCACTTTTCGCACTTGTGTTAGTGTTGAAAAACCACTTTTCGCACTTGTGTTGGTGCAGGAAACCACTTTTGCACTTGTATTAGTGTGGAAAAAACACTTTTTGCACTTGTGATAGTGTTGAAAAACCACTTTTAGCACTTGTGTTAGTGTCGAAAAACCACTTTTCGCACTTGTGTTGGTGCAGGAAACCACTTTTGCACTTGTATTAGTGTGGAAAAAACACTTTTTGCACTTGTGATAGTGTTGAAAAACCACTTTTCGCACTTGTGTTAGTGTTGAAAAACCACTTTTCACACTTGTGCTAGTGTTGAAAAACCACTTTTCGCACTTGTGTTAGTGTTGAAAAACCACTTTTCGCAATTGTGTTGGTGCAGGAAAACACTTTTGCACTTGTATTAGTGTGGAAAAACCACTTTTTGCACTTGTGTTAGTGTGGAAAAACCACTTTTCGCACTTGTGTTAGTGTTGAAAAACCACTTTTTGCACTTGTGTTGGTGCAGGAAACCACTTTTGCACTTGTATTAGTGTGGAAAAAACACTTTTTGCACTTGTGATAGTGTTGAAAAACCACTTTTCGCACTTGTGTTAGTGTTGAAAAACCACTTTTTGCACTTGTGTTAGTGTTGAAAAACCACTTTTTGCACTGTGTTGGTGCAGGAAACCACTTTTTGCACTTGTGTTAGTGTTGAAAAACCACTTTTCGCACTTGTGTTAGTGTTGAAAAACCACTTTTCGCACTTGTGTTGGTGCAGGAAACCACTTTTGCACTTGTATTAGTGTGGAAAAAACACTATTTGCACTTGTGATAGTGTTGAAAAACCACTTTTCGCACTTGTGTTAGTGTTGAAAAACCACTTTTCGCACTTGCGTTAGTGTTGAAAAACCACTTTTCGCACTTGTGTTAGTGTTGAAAAACCACTTTTCGCACTTGTGTTAGTGTTGAAAAACCACTTTTCGCACTTGTGTTGGTGCAGGAAACCACTTTTGCACTTGTATTAGTGTGGAAAATACACTTTTCGCACTTGTGTTAGTGTTGAAAACCACTTTTCGCACTTGTGTTGGTGCAGGAAACCACTTTTGCACTTGTATTAGTGTGGAAAAATCACTTTTCGCACTTGTGCTAGTGTTGAAAAACCACATTTCGCACTTGTGTTAGTGTTGAAAAACCACTTTTCGCACTTGTGTTAGTGTTGAAAAACCACTTTTTGCACTTGTATTAGTGTTGAAAAACCACTTTTCGCACTTGTGTTAGTGTTGAAAAACCACTTTTCGCACTTGTGTTGGTGCAGGTAAAACCACTTTTGCACTTGTATTAGTGTGGAAAATACACTTTTCGCACTTGTGATAGTGTTGAAAAACCACTTTTCGCACTTGTGTTAGTGTTGAAAAACCACTTTTCGCACTTGTGTTGGTGCAGGAAACCACTTTTGCACTTGTATTAGTGTGGAAAAACCACTTTTCGCACTTGTGTTAGTGTTGAAAAACCACTTTTCGCACTTGTGTTAGTGTTGAAAAACCACTTTTCGCACTTGTGTTAGTGTTGAAAAACCACTTTTCGCACTTGTGATAGTGTTGAAAAACCACTTTTCGCACTTGTGTTGGTGCAGGAAACCACTTTTCGCACCTGTGTTAGTGTTGAAAAACCACTTTTCGCACTTGTGTTGGTGCAGGAAACCACTTTTGCACTTGTGTTAGTGTTGAAAAACCACTTTTCGCACTTGTGTTAGTGTTGAAAAAACACTTTTCGCCCTTGTGTTAGTGTTGAAAAACCACTTTTCGCACTTGTGTTAGTGTTGAAAAACCACTTTTCGCACTTGTGTTAGTGTTGAAAAACCACTTTTCGCACTTGTGTTAGTGTTGAAAAACCACTTTTCGCACTTGTGTTAGTGTTGAAAAACCACTTTTGGCACTTGTGTTTGTGCAGGAAACCACTTTTGCACTTGTATTAGTGTGGAAAAAACACTTTTTGCACTTGTGATAGTGTTGAAAAACCACTTTTCGCACTTGTGTTAGTGTTGAAAAACCACTTTTCGCACTTGTGTTGGTGCAGGAAACCACTTTTGCACTTGTATTAGTGTGGAAAAACCACTATTTGCACTTGTGATAGTGTTGAAAAACCACTTTACGCACTTGTGTTAGTGTTGAAGAACCACTTTTCGCACTTGTTGGTGCAGGAAACCACTTTTGCACTTGTATTATTGTGGCAAAACCACTTT
The DNA here is from genome assembly GCF_964187855.1 of Myxine glutinosa. Lineage (NCBI taxonomy): Eukaryota > Metazoa > Chordata > Myxini > Myxiniformes > Myxinidae > Myxine > Myxine glutinosa. The sequence goes on from NW_027617355.1 coordinate 98,895, forward strand.
TCGCACTTGTGATAGTGTTGAAAAACCACTTTTCGCATTTGTGTTAGTGTTGAAAAACCACTTTTCGCACTTGTGTTAGTGTTGAAAAACCACATTGCACAGTTGTGTTGGTGCAGGAAACCACTTTTGCACTTGTATTAGTGTGGAAAAACCACTTTTTGCACTTGTGTTAGTGTTGAAAAACCACTTTTCACACTTGTGCTAGTGTTGAAAAACCACATTCCGCACTTGTGTTAGTGTTGAAAAACCACTTTTTGCACTTGTGTTGGTGCAGGAAACCACTTTTGCACTTGTATTAGTGTGGAAAAAACCCTTTTTGCACTTGTGATAGTGTTGAAAAACAACTTTTAGCACTTGTGTTAGTGTTGAAAAACAACTTTTCACACTTGTGCTAGTGTTGAAAAACCACTTTTCGCACTTGTGTTAGTGTTGAAAAACCACTTTTCGCACTTGTGTTGGTGCAGGAAACCACTTTTGCACTTGTATTAGTGTGGAAAAAACACTTTTTGCACTTGTGATAGTGTTGAAAAACCACTTTTAGCACTTGTGTTAGTGTCGAAAAACCACTTTTCGCACTTGTGTTGGTGCAGGAAACCACTTTTGCACTTGTATTAGTGTGGAAAAAACACTTTTTGCACTTGTGATAGTGTTGAAAAACCACTTTTCGCACTTGTATTAGTGTTGAAAAACCACTTTTCACACTTGTGCTAGTGTTGAAAAACCACTTTTCGCACTTGTGTTAGTGTTGAAAAACCACTTTTCGCACTTGTGTTGGTGCAGGAAAACACTTTTGCACTTGTATTAGTGTGGAAAAACCACTTTTTGCACTTGTGTTAGTGTGGAAAAACCACTTTTCGCACTTGTGTTAGTGTTGAAAAACCACTTTTTGCACTTGTGTTGGTGCAGGAAACCACTTTTGCACTTGTATTAGTGTGGAAAAAACACTTTTTGCACTTGTGATAGTGTTGAAAAACGACTTTTCGCACTTGTGTTAGTGTTGAAAAACCACTTTTCGCACTTGTGTTAGTGTTGAAAAACCACTTTTCGCACTTGTGTTGGTGCAGGAAACCACTTTTGCACTTGTATTAGTGTGGCAAAACCACTTTTCGCACTTGTGTTAGTGTTGAAAAACCACTTTTCGCACTTGTGTTGGTGCAGGAAACCACTTTTGCACTTGTATTAGTGTGGAAAAAACACTATTTGCACTTGTGATAGTGTTGAAAAACCACTTTTCGCACTTGTGTTAGTGTTGAAAAACCACTTTTCGCACTTGCGTTAGTGTTGAAAAACCACTTTTCGCACTTGTGTTAGTGTTGAAAAACCACTTTTCGCACTTGTGTTAGTGTTGAAAAACCACTTTTCGCACTTGTGTTGGTGCAGGAAACCACTTTTGCACTTGTATTAGTGTGGAAAATACACTTTTCACACTTGTGTTAGTGTTGAAAACCACTTTTCGCACTTGTGTTGGTGCAGGAAACCACTTTTGCACTTGTATTAGTGTGGAAAAATCACTTTTCGCACTTGTGTTAGTGTTGAAAAACCACATTTCGCACTTGTGTTAGTGTTGAAAAACCACTTTTCGCACTTGTGTTAGTGTTGAAAAACCACTTTTTGCACTTGTATTAGTGTTGAAAAACCACTTTTCGCACTTGTGTTAGTGTTGAAAAACCACTTTTCGCACTTGTGTTGGTGCAGGAAACCACTTTTGCACTTGTATTAGTGTGGTAAATACACTTTTCGCACTTGTGATAGTGTTGAAAAACCACTTTTCGCACTTGTGTTAGTGTTGAAAAACCACTTTTCGCACTTGTGTTGGTGCAGGAAACCACTTTTGTACTTGTATTAGTGTGGAAAAATCACTTTTCGCACTTGTGTTAGTGTTGAAAAACCACTTTTCGCACTTGTGTTAGTGTTGAAAAACCACTTTTGCACTTGTATTAGTGTGGAAAAAACACTTTTCGCTCTTGTGTTCGTGTTGAAAAACCACTTTTCGCACTTGTGTTAGTGTTGAAAAACCACTTTTCGCACTTGTGTTGGTGTTGAAAAACCACTTTTCGCACTTTGTGTTAGTGTTGAAAAACCACTTTTCGCACTTGTGTTGGTGCAGGAAATCACTTTTGCACTTGTATTAGTGTGGAAAAAACACTTTTTGCACTTGTGTTAGTTTTGAAAAACCACTTTTCGCACTTGTGTTAGTGTTGAAAAACCACTTTTCGCACTTGTGTTAGTGTTGAAAAACCACTTTTCGTACTTGTGTTGGTGCAGGAAACCACTTTTGCACTTGTATTAGTGTGGAAAATACACTTTTCGCACTTGTGTTAGTGTTGAAAAACCACTTTTCGCACTTGTGTTAGTGTTGAAAAACCACTTTTCGCACTTGTGTTAGTGTTGAAAAACCACTTTTCGCACTTATGTTGGTGCAGGAAACCACTTTTGCACTTGTATTAGTGTGGAAAAAACACTTTTTGCACTTGTGTTGGTGCAGGAAACCACTTTTGCACTTGTATTAGTGTGGAAAAACCACTTTTCGCACTTGTGTTAGTGTTGAAAAACCACTTTTCGCACTTGTGTTAGTGTTGAAAAACCACTTTTCGCACTTGTGTTAGTGTTGAAAAACCACTTTTCGCACTTGTGTTAGTGTTGAAAAACCACTTTTCACACTTGTGTTGGTGCAGGAAACCACTTTTGCACTTGTATTAGTGTGGAAAAAACACTTTTTGCACATGTGTTAGTGTTGAAAAACCACTTTTCGCACTTGTGTTAGTGTTGAAAAACCACTTTTCGCACTTGTGTTAGTGTTGAAAAACCACTTTTTGCACTTGTGTTGGTGCAGGAAACCACTTTTGCACTTGTATTAGTGTGGAAAATACACTTCACACTTGTGTTAGTGTTGAAAAACCACTTTTCGCACTTGTGTTAGTGTTGAAAAACCACTTTTTGCACTTGTGTTAGTATTGAAAAACCACTTTTCGCACTTGTGTTGGTGCAGGAAACCACTTTTGCACTTGTATTAGTGTGGAAAAAACACTTTTTGCACTTTTGTTAGTGTTGAAAAACCACTTTTTGCAGTTGTGTTAGTGTTGAAAAACCACTTTTCGCACTTGTGTTAGTGTTGAAAAACCACTTTTCGCACTTGTGTTGGTGCAGGAAACCACTTTTGCACTTGTATTAGTGTGGAAAATACACTTTTCGCACTTGTGTTAGTGTTGAAAAACCACTTTTCGCACTTGTGTTAGTGTTGAAAAACCACTTTCCGCACTTGTGTTAGTGTTGAAAAACCACTTTTTGCACTTGTGTTGGTGCAGGAAACCACTTTTGCACTTGTATTAGTGTGGAAAAAACACTTTTTGCACTTTTGTTAGTGTTGAAAAACCACTTTTTGCAGTTGTGTTAGTGTTGAAAAACCACTTTTCGCACTTGTGTTAGTGTTGAAAAACCACTTTTCGCACTTGTGTTGGTGCAGGAAACCACTTTTGCACTTGTATTAGTGTGGAAAATACACTTTTCGCACTTGTGTTAGTGTTGAAAAACCACTTTTCGCACTTGTGTTAGTGTTGAAAAACCACTTTTCGCACTTGTGTTGGTGCAGGAAACCACTTTTGCACTTGTATTAGTGTGGAAAAACCACTTTTCGCACTTGTGTTAGTGTTGAAAAACCACTTTTTGCACTTGTGTTAGTGTTGAAAAACCACTTTTCGCACTTGTGTTAGTGTTGAAAAACCACTTTTCGCACTTGTGTTAGTGTTGAAAAACCACTTTTCGCACTTGTGTTGGTGCAGGAAACCACTTTTGCACTTGTATTAGTGTGGAAAATACACTTTTCGCACTTGTGTTAGTGTTGAAAAACCACTTTTCGCACTTGTGTTGGTGCAGGAAACCACTTTTGCACTTGTATTAGTGTGGAAAAATCACTTTTCGCACTTGTGTTAGTGTTGAAAAACCACTTTTCGCACTTGTGTTAGTGTTGAAAAACCACTTTTCGCACTTGTGTTAGTGTTGAAAAACCACTTTTTGCACTTGTATTAGTGTTGAAAAACCACTTTTCGCACTTGTGTTAGTGTTGAAAAACCAATTTTCGCACTTGTGTTGGTGCAGGAAACCACTTTTGCACTTGTATTAGTGTGGAAAATATACTTTTCGCACTTGTGTTAGTGTTGAAAAACCACTTTTCGCACTTGTGTTAGTGTTGAAAAACCACTTTTCGCACTTGTGTTGGTGCAGGAAACCACTTTTGCACTTGTATTAGTGTGGAAAATACACTTTTCGCACTTGTGTTAGTGTTGAAAAACCACTTTTCGCACTTGTGTTGGTGCAGGAAACCACTTTTGCACTTGTATTAGTGTGGAAAAATCACTTTTCGCACTTGTGTTAGTGTTGAAAAACCACTTTTCGCACTTGTGTTAGTGTTGAAAAACCACTTTTCGCACTTGTGTTAGTGTTGAAAAACCACTTTTTGCACTTGTATTAGTGTTGAAAAACCACTTTTCGCACTTGTGTTAGTGTTGAAAAACCAATTTTCGCACTTGTGTTGGTGCAGGAAACCACTTTTGCACTTGTATTAGTGTGGAAAATATACTTTTCGCACTTGTGTTAGTGTTGAAAAACCACTTTTCGCACTTGTGTTAGTGTTGAAAAACCACTTTTCGCACTTGTGTTGGTGCAGGAAACCACTTTTGCACTTGTATTAGTGTGGAAAATACACTTTTCGCACTTGTGTTAGTGTTGAAAAACCACTTTTCGCACTTGTGTTGGTGCAGGAAACCACTTTTGCACTTGTATTAGTGTGGAAAAACCACTTTTCGCACTTGTGTTAGTGTTGAAAAACCACTTTTTGCACTTGTATTAGTGTGGAAAAACCACTTTTCGCACTTGTGTTAGTGTTGACAAACCACTTTTCGCACTTGTGTTAGTGTTGAAAAACCACTTTTCGCACTTGTGTTAATGTTGAAAAACCACTTTTCGCACTTGTGTTAGTGTTGAAAAACCACTTTTCGCACTTGTGTTAGTGTTGAAAAACCACTTTTCGCACTTGTGTTAGTGTTGAAAAACCACTTTTGGCACTTGTGTTTGTGCAGGAAACCACTTTTGCACTTGTATTACTGTGGAAAAAACACTTTTTGCACTTGTGATAGTGTTGAAAAACCACTTTTCGCACTTGTGTTAGTGTTGAAAAACCACTTTTCGCACTTGTGTTGGTGCAGGAAACCACTTTTGCACTTGTATTAGTGTGGAAAAACCACTATTTGCACTTGTGATAGTGTTGAAAAACCACTTTCCGCACTTGTGTTAGTGTTGAAGAACCACTTTTCGCACTTGTTGGTGCAGGAAACCACTTTTGCACTTGTATTATTGTGGCAAAACCACTTTTCGCACTTGTGATAGTGTTGAAAAACCACTTTTCGCATTTGTGTTAGTGTTGAAAAACCACTTTTCGCACTTGTGTTAGTGTTGAAAAACCACATTGCGCAGTTGTGTTGGTGCAGGAAACCACTTTTGCACTTGTATTAGTGTGGAAAAACCACTTTTCGCACTTGTGTTAGTGTTGAAAAACCACTTTTCACACTTGTGCTAGTGTTGAAAAACCACTTTCCGCACTTGTGTTAGTGTTGAAAAACCACTTTTTGCACTTGTATTAGTGTTGAAAAACCACTTTTCGCACTTGTGTTAGTGTTGAAAAACCACTTTTCGCACTTGTGTTGGTGCAGGTAAAACCACTTTTGCACTTGTATTAGTGTGGAAAATACACTTTTCGCACTTGTGATAGTGTTGAAAAACCACTTTTCGCACTTGTGTTAGTGTTGAAAAACCACTTTTCGCACTTGTGTTGGTGCAGGAAACCACTTTTGCACTTGTATTAGTGTGGAAAAACCACTTTTCGCACTTGTGTTAGTGTTGAAAAACCACTTTTCGCACTTGTGTTAGTGTTGAAAAACCACTTTTCGCACTTGTGTTAGTGTTGAAAAACCACTTTTCGCACTTGTGATAGTGTTGAAAAACCACTTTTCGCACTTGTGTTGGTGCAGGAAACCACTTTTCGCACCTGTGTTAGTGTTGAAAAACCACTTTTCGCACTTGTGTTGGTGCAGGAAACCACTTTTGCACTTGTGTTAGTGTTGAAAAACCACTTTTCGCACTTGTGTTAGTGTTGAAAAAACACTTTTCGCCCTTGTGTTAGTGTTGAAAAACCACTTTTCGCACTTGTGTTAGTGTTGAAAAACCACTTTTCGCACTTGTGTTAGTGTTGAAAAACCACTTTTCGCACTTGTGTTAGTGTTGAAAAACCACTTTTCGCACTTGTGTTAGTGTTGAAAAACCACTTTTGGCACTTGTGTTTGTGCAGGAAACCACTTTTGCACTTGTATTAGTGTGGAAAAAACACTTTTTGCACTTGTGATAGTGTTGAAAAACCACTTTTCGCACTTGTGTTAGTGTTGAAAAACCACTTTTCGCACTTGTGTTGGTGCAGGAAACCACTTTTGCACTTGTATTAGTGTGGAAAAACCACTATTTGCACTTGTGATAGTGTTGAAAAACCACTTTACGCACTTGTGTTAGTGTTGAAGAACCACTTTTCGCACTTGTTGGTGCAGGAAACCACTTTTGCACTTGTATTATTGTGGCAAAACCACTTTTCGCACTTGTGATAGTGTTGAAAAACCACTTTTCGCATTTGTGTTAGTGTTGAAAAACCACTTTTCGCACTTGTGTTAGTGTTGAAAAACCACATTGCACAGTTGTGTTGGTGCAGGAAACCACTTTTGCACTTGTATTAGTGTGGAAAAACCACTTTTTGCACTTGTGTTAGTGTTGAAAAACCACTTTTCACACTTGTGCTAGTGTTGAAAAACCACATTCCGCACTTGTGTTAGTGTTGAAAAACCACTTTTTGCACTTGTGTTGGTGCAGGAAACCACTTTTGCACTTGTATTAGTGTGGAAAAACCCCTTTTTGCACTTGTGATAGTGTTGAAAAACAACTTTTAGCACTTGTGTTAGTGTTGAAAAACAACTTTTCACACTTGTGCTAGTGTTGAAAAACCACTTTTCGCACTTGTGTTAGTGTTGAAAAACCACTTTTCGCACTTGTGTTGGTGCAGGAAACCACTTTTGCACTTGTATTAGTGTGGAAAAAACACTTTTTGCACTTGTGATAGTGTTGAAAAACCACTTTTAGCACTTGTGTTAGTGTCGAAAAACCACTTTTCGCACTTGTGTTGGTGCAGGAAACCACTTTTGCACTTGTATTAGTGTGGAAAAAACACTTTTTGCACTTGTGATAGTGTTGAAAAACCACTTTTCGCACTTGTATTAGTGTTGAAAAACCACTTTTCACACTTGTGCTAGTGTTGAAAAACCACTTTTCGCACTTGTGTTAGTGTTGAAAAACCACTTTTCGCACTTGTGTTGGTGCAGGAAAACACTTTTGCACTTGTATTAGTGTGGAAAAACCACTTTTTGCACTTGTGTTAGTGTGGAAAAACCACTTTTCGCACTTGTGTTAGTGTTGAAAAACCACTTTTTGCACTTGTGTTGGTGCAGGAAACCACTTTTGCACTTGTATTAGTGTGGAAAAAACACTTTTTGCACTTGTGATAGTGTTGAAAAACGACTTTTCGCACTTGTGTTAGTGTTGAAAAACCACTTTTCGCACTTGTGTTAGTGTTGAAAAACCACTTTTCGCACTTGTGTTGGTGCAGGAAACCACTTTTGCACTTGTATTAGTGTGGCAAAACCACTTTTCGCACTTGTGTTAGTGTTGAAAAACCACTTTTCGCACTTGTGTTGGTGCAGGAAACCACTTTTGCACTTGTATTAGTGTGGAAAAAACACTATTTGCACTTGTGATAGTGTTGAAAAACCACTTTTCGCACTTGTGTTAGTGTTGAAAAACCACTTTTCGCACTTGCGTTAGTGTTGAAAAACCACTTTTCGCACTTGTGTTAGTGTTGAAAAACCACTTTTCGCACTTGTGTTAGTGTTGAAAAACCACTTTTCGCACTTGTGTTGGTGCAGGAAACCACTTTTGCACTTGTATTAGTGTGGAAAATACACTTTTCACACTTGTGTTAGTGTTGAAAACCACTTTTCGCACTTGTGTTGGTGCAGGAAACCACTTTTGCACTTGTATTAGTGTGGAAAAATCACTTTTCGCACTTGTGTTAGTGTTGAAAAACCACATTTCGCACTTGTGTTAGTGTTGAAAAACCACTTTTCGCACTTGTGTTAGTGTTGAAAAACCACTTTTTGCACTTGTATTAGTGTTGAAAAACCACTTTTCGCACTTGTGTTAGTGTTGAAAAACCACTTTTCGCACTTGTGTTGGTGCAGGAAACCACTTTTGCACTTGTATTAGTGTGGTAAATACACTTTTCGCACTTGTGATAGTGTTGAAAAACCACTTTTCGCACTTGTGTTAGTGTTGAAAAACCACTTTTCGCACTTGTGTTGGTGCAGGAAACCACTTTTGTACTTGTATTAGTGTGGAAAAATCACTTTTCGCACTTGTGTTAGTGTTGAAAAACCACTTTTCGCACTTGTGTTAGTGTTGAAAAACCACTTTTGCACTTGTATTAGTGTGGAAAAAACACTTTTCGCTCTTGTGTTCGTGTTGAAAAACCACTTTTCGCACTTGTGTTAGTGTTGAAAAACCACTTTTCGCACTTGTGTTGGTGTTGAAAAACCACTTTTCGCACTTTGTGTTAGTGTTGAAAAACCACTTTTCGCACTTGTGTTGGTGCAGGAAATCACTTTTGCACTTGTATTAGTGTGGAAAAAACACTTTTTGCACTTGTGTTAGTTTTGAAAAACCACTTTTCGCACTTGTGTTAGTGTTGAAAAACCACTTTTCGCACTTGTGTTAGTGTTGAAAAACCACTTTTCGTACTTGTGTTGGTGCAGGAAACCACTTTTGCACTTGTATTAGTGTGGAAAATACACTTTTCGCACTTGTGTTAGTGTTGAAAAACCACTTTTCGCACTTGTGTTAGTGTTGAAAAACCACTTTTCGCACTTGTGTTAGTGTTGAAAAACCACTTTTCGCACTTATGTTGGTGCAGGAAACCACTTTTGCACTTGTATTAGTGTGGAAAAAACACTTTTTGCACTTGTGTTGGTGCAGGAAACCACTTTTGCACTTGTATTAGTGTGGAAAAACCACTTTTCGCACTTGTGTTAGTGTTGAAAAACCACTTTTCGCACTTGTGTTAGTGTTGAAAAACCACTTTTCGCACTTGTGTTAGTGTTGAAAAACCACTTTTCGCACTTGTGTTAGTGTTGAAAAACCACTTTTCACACTTGTGTTGGTGCAGGAAACCACTTTTGCACTTGTATTAGTGTGGAAAAAACACTTTTTGCACATGTGTTAGTGTTGAAAAACCACTTTTCGCACTTGTGTTAGTGTTGAAAAACCACTTTTCGCACTTGTGTTAGTGTTGAAAAACCACTTTTTGCACTTGTGTTGGTGCAGGAAACCACTTTTGCACTTGTATTAGTGTGGAAAATACACTTCACACTTGTGTTAGTGTTGAAAAACCACTTTTCGCACTTGTGTTAGTGTTGAAAAACCACTTTTTGCACTTGTGTTAGTATTGAAAAACCACTTTTCGCACTTGTGTTGGTGCAGGAAACCACTTTTGCACTTGTATTAGTGTGGAAAAAACACTTTTTGCACTTTTGTTAGTGTTGAAAAACCACTTTTTGCAGTTGTGTTAGTGTTGAAAAACCACTTTTCGCACTTGTGTTAGTGTTGAAAAACCACTTTTCGCACTTGTGTTGGTGCAGGAAACCACTTTTGCACTTGTATTAGTGTGGAAAATACACTTTTCGCACTTGTGTTAGTGTTGAAAAACCACTTTTCGCACTTGTGTTAGTGTTGAAAAACCACTTTCCGCACTTGTGTTAGTGTTGAAAAACCACTTTTTGCACTTGTGTTGGTGCAGGAAACCACTTTTGCACTTGTATTAGTGTGGAAAAAACACTTTTTGCACTTTTGTTAGTGTTGAAAAACCACTTTTTGCAGTTGTGTTAGTGTTGAAAAACCACTTTTCGCACTTGTGTTAGTGTTGAAAAACCACTTTTCGCACTTGTGTTGGTGCAGGAAACCACTTTTGCACTTGTATTAGTGTGGAAAATACACTTTTCGCACTTGTGTTAGTGTTGAAAAACCACTTTTCGCACTTGTGTTAGTGTTGAAAAACCACTTTTCGCACTTGTGTTGGTGCAGGAAACCACTTTTGCACTTGTATTAGTGTGGAAAAACCACTTTTCGCACTTGTGTTAGTGTTGAAAAACCACTTTTTGCACTTGTGTTAGTGTTGAAAAACCACTTTTCGCACTTGTGTTAGTGTTGAAAAACCACTTTTCGCACTTGTGTTAGTGTTGAAAAACCACTTTTCGCACTTGTGTTGGTGCAGGAAACCACTTTTGCACTTGTATTAGTGTGGAAAATACACTTTTCGCACTTGTGTTAGTGTTGAAAAACCACTTTTCGCACTTGTGTTGGTGCAGGAAACCACTTTTGCACTTGTATTAGTGTGGAAAAATCACTTTTCGCACTTGTGTTAGTGTTGAAAAACCACTTTTCGCACTTGTGTTAGTGTTGAAAAACCACTTTTCGCACTTGTGTTAGTGTTGAAAAACCACTTTTTGCACTTGTATTAGTGTTGAAAAACCACTTTTCGCACTTGTGTTAGTGTTGAAAAACCAATTTTCGCACTTGTGTTGGTGCAGGAAACCACTTTTGCACTTGTATTAGTGTGGAAAATATACTTTTCGCACTTGTGTTAGTGTTGAAAAACCACTTTTCGCACTTGTGTTAGTGTTGAAAAACCACTTTTCGCACTTGTGTTGGTGCAGGAAACCACTTTTGCACTTGTATTAGTGTGGAAAATACACTTTTCGCACTTGTGTTAGTGTTGAAAAACCACTTTTCGCACTTGTGTTGGTGCAGGAAACCACTTTTGCACTTGTATTAGTGTGGAAAAATCACTTTTCGCACTTGTGTTAGTGTTGAAAAACCACTTTTCGCACTTGTGTTAGTGTTGAAAAACCACTTTTCGCACTTGTGTTAGTGTTGAAAAACCACTTTTTGCACTTGTATTAGTGTTGAAAAACCACTTTTCGCACTTGTGTTAGTGTTGAAAAACCAATTTTCGCACTTGTGTTGGTGCAGGAAACCACTTTTGCACTTGTATTAGTGTGGAAAATATACTTTTCGCACTTGTGTTAGTGTTGAAAAACCACTTTTCGCACTTGTGTTAGTGTTGAAAAACCACTTTTCGCACTTGTGTTGGTGCAGGAAACCACTTTTGCACTTGTATTAGTGTGGAAAATACACTTTTCGCACTTGTGTTAGTGTTGAAAAACCACTTTTCGCACTTGTGTTGGTGCAGGAAACCACTTTTGCACTTGTATTAGTGTGGAAAAACCACTTTTCGCACTTGTGTTAGTGTTGAAAAACCACTTTTTGCACTTGTATTAGTGTGGAAAAACCACTTTTCGCACTTGTGTTAGTGTTGACAAACCACTTTTCGCACTTGTGTTAGTGTTGAAAAACCACTTTTCGCACTTGTGTTAATGTTGAAAAACCACTTTTCGCACTTGTGTTAGTGTTGAAAAACCACTTTTCGCACTTGTGTTAGTGTTGAAAAACCACTTTTCGCACTTGTGTTAGTGTTGAAAAACCACTTTTCGCACTTGTGTTAGTGTTGAAAAACCACTTTTGGCACTTGTGTTTGTGCAGGAAACCACTTTTGCACTTGTATTACTGTGGAAAAAACACTTTTTGCACTTGTGATAGTGTTGAAAAACCACTTTTCGCACTTGTGTTAGTGTTGAAAAACCACTTTTCGCACTTGTGTTGGTGCAGGAAACCACTTTTGCACTTGTATTAGTGTGGAAAAACCACTATTTGCACTTGTGATAGTGTTGAAAAACCACTTTCCGCACTTGTGTTAGTGTTGAAGAACCACTTTTCGCACTTGTTGGTGCAGGAAACCACTTTTGCACTTGTATTATTGTGGCAAAACCACTTTTCGCACTTGTGATAGTGTTGAAAAACCACTTTTCGCATTTGTGTTAGTGTTGAAAAACCACTTTTCGCACTTGTGTTAGTGTTGAAAAACCACATTGCGCAGTTGTGTTGGTGCAGGAAACCACTTTTGCACTTGTATTAGTGTGGAAAAACCACTTTTCGCACTTGTGTTAGTGTTGAAAAACCACTTTTCACACTTGTGCTAGTGTTGAAAAACCACTTTCCGCACTTGTGTTAGTGTTGAAAAACCACTTTTTGCACTTGTGTTGGTGCAGGAAACCACTTTTGCACTTGTATTAGTGTGGAAAAAACCCTTTTTGAACTTGTGATAGTGTTGAAAAACAACTTTTAGCACTTGTGTTAGTGTTGAAAAACAACTTTTCACACTTGTGCTAGTGTTGAAAAACCACTTTTCGCACTTGTGTTAGTGTTGAAAAACCACTTTTCGCACTTGTGTTGGTGCAGGAAACCACTTTTGCACTTGTATTAGTGTGGAAAAAACACTTTTTGCACTTGTGATAGTGTTGAAAAACCACTTTTAGCACTTGTGTTAGTGTCGAAAAACCACTTTTCGCACTTGTGTTGGTGCAGGAAACCACTTTTGCACTTGTATTAGTGTGGAAAAAACACTTTTTGCACTTGTGATCGTGTTGAAAAACCACTTTTCGCACTTGTGTTAGTGTTGAAAAACCACTTTTCACACTTGTGCTAGTGTTGAAAAACCACTTTTCGCACTTGTGTTAGTGTTGAAAAACCACTTTTCGCAATTGTGTTGGTGCAGGAAAACACTTTTGCACTTGTATTAGTGTGGAAAAACCACTTTTTGCACTTGTGTTAGTGTGGAAAAACCACTTTTCGCACTTGTGTTAGTGTTGAAAAACCACTTTTTGCACTTGTGTTGGTGCAGGAAACCACTTTCCGCACTTGTGTTAGTGTTGAAAAACCACTTTTTGCACTTGTGATAGTGTTGAAAAACCACTTTTCGCACTTGTGTTAGTGTTGAAAAACCACTTTTTGCACTTGTGTTAGTGTTGAAAAACCACTTTTTGCACTGTGTTGGTGCAGGAAACCACTTTTTGCACTTGTGTTAGTGTTGAAAAACCACTTTTCGCACTTGTGTTAGTGTTGAAAAACCACTTTTCGCACTTGTGTTGGTGCAGGAAACCACTTTTGCACTTGTATTAGTGTGGAAAAAACACTATTTGCACTTGTGATAGTGTTGAAAAACCACTTTTCGCACTTGTGTTAGTGTTGAAAAACCACTTTTCGCACTTGCGTTAGTGTTGAAAAACCACTTTTCGCACTTGTGTTAGTGTTGAAAAACCACTTTTCGCACTTGTGTTAGTGTTGAAAAACCACTTTTCGCACTTGTGTTGGTGCAGGAAACCACTTTTGCACTTGTATTAGTGTGGAAAATACACTTTTCGCACTTGTGTTAGTGTTGAAAACCACTTTTCAAACTTGTGTTGGTGCAGGAAACCACTTTTGCACTTGTATTAGTGTGGAAAAATCACTTTTCGCACTTGTGTTAGTGTTGAAAAACCACATTTCGCACTTGTGTTAGTGTTGAAAAACCACTTTTCGCACTTGTGTTAGTGTTGAAAAACCACTTTTTGCACTTGTATTAGTGTTGAAAAACCACTTTTCGCACTTGTGTTAGTGTTGAAAAACCAATTTTCGCACTTGTGTTGGTGCAGGAAACCACTTTTGCACTTGTATTAGTGTGGAAAATATACTTTTCGCACTTGTGTTAGTGTTGAAAAACCACTTTTCGCACTTGTGTTAGTGTTGAAAAACCACTTTTCGCACTTGTGTTGGTGCAGGAAACCACTTTTCGCACTTGTGTTAGTGTTGAAAAACCACTTTTTGCACTTGTATTAGTGTGGAAAAACCACTTTTCGCACTTGTGTTAGTGTTGACAAACCACTTTTCGCACTTGTGTTAGTGTTGAAAAACCACTTTTCGCACTTGTGTTAATGTTGAAAAACCACTTTTCGCACTTGTGTTAGTGTTGAAAAACCACTTTTCGCACTTGTGTTAGTGTTGAAAAACCACTTTTCGCACTTGTGTTAGTGTTGAAAAACCACTTTTGGCACTTGTGTTTGTGCAGGAAACCACTTTTGCACTTGTATTACTGTGGAAAAAACACTTTTTGCACTTGTGATAGTGTTGAAAAACCACTTTTCGCACTTGTGTTAGTGTTGAAAAACCACTTTTCGCACTTGTGTTGGTGCAGGAAACCACTTTTGCACTTGTATTAGTGTGGAAAAACCACTATTTGCACTTGTGATAGTGTTGAAAAAACACTTTCCGCACTTGTGTTAGTGTTGAAGAACCACTTTTCGCACTTGTTGGTGCAGGAAACCACTTTTGCACTTGTATTATTGTGGCAAAACCACTTTTCGCACTTGTGATAGTGTTGAAAAACCACTTTTCGCATTTGTGTTAGTGTTGAAAAACCACTTTTCGCACTTGTGTTAGTGTTGAAAAACCACATTGCGCAGTTGTGTTGGTGCAGGAAACCACTTTTGCACTTGTATTAGTGTGGAAAAAACACTTTTCGCACTTGTGTTAGTGTTGAAAAACCACTTTTCACACTTGTGCTAGTGTTGAAAAACCACTTTCCGCACTTGTGTTAGTGTTGAAAAACCACTTTTTGCACTTGTGTTGGTGCAGGAAACCACTTTTGCACTTGTATTAGTGTGGAAAAACACTTTTTGCACTTTTGTTAGTGTTGAAAAACCACTTTTTGCAGTTGTGTTAGTGTTGAAAAACCACTTTTCGCACTTGTGTTAGTGTTGAAAAACCACTTTTCGCACTTGTGTTGGTGCAGGAAACCACTTTTGCACTTGTATTAGTGTGGAAAATACACTTTTCGCACTTGTGTTAGTGTTGAAAAACCACTTTTCGCACTTGTGTTAGTGTTGAAAAACCACTTTTCGCACTTGTGTTGGTGCAGGAAACCACTTTTGCACTTGTATTAGTGTGGAAAAACCACTTTTCGCACTTGTGTTAGTGTTGAAAAACCACTTTTTGCACTTGTGTTAGTGTTGAAAAACCACTTTTCGCACTTGTGTTAGTGTTGAAAAACCACTTTTCGCACTTGTGTTAGTGTTGAAAAACCACTTTTCGCACTTGTGTTGGTGCAGGAAACCACTTTTGCACTTGTATTAGTGTGGAAAATACACTTTTCGCACTTGTGTTAGTGTTGAAAAACCACTTTTCGCACTTGTGTTGGTGCAGGAAACCACTTTTGCACTTGTATTAGTGTGGAAAAATCACTTTTCGCACTTGTGTTAGTGTTGAAAAACCACTTTTCGCACTTGTGTTAGTGTTGAAAAACCACTTTTCGCACTTGTGTTAGTGTTGAAAAACCACTTTTTGCACTTGTATTAGTGTTGAAAAACCACTTTTCGCACTTGTGTTAGTGTTGAAAAACCAATTTTCGCACTTGTGTTGGTGCAGGAAACCACTTTTGCACTTGTATTAGTGTGGAAAATATACTTTTCGCACTTGTGTTAGTGTTGAAAAACCACTTTTCGCACTTGTGTTAGTGTTGAAAAACCACTTTTCGCACTTGTGTTGGTGCAGGAAACCACTTTTGCACTTGTATTAGTGTGGAAAAACCACTTTTCGCACTTGTGTTAGTGTTGAAAAACCACTTTTCACACTTGTGCTAGTGTTGAAAAACCACTTTCCGCACTTGTGTTAGTGTTGAAAAACCACTTTTCGCACTTGTGTTGGTGCAGGAAACCACTTTTGCACTTGTATTAGTGTGGAAAATACACTTTTCGCACTTGTGTTAGTGTTGAAAAACCACTTTTCGCACTTGTGTTGGTGCAGGAAACCACTTTTGCACTTGTATTAGTGTGGAAAAACCACTTTTCGCACTTGTGTTAGTGTTGAAAAACCACTTTTTGCACTTGTATTAGTGTGGAAAAACCACTTTTCGCACTTGTGTTAGTGTTGACAAACCACTTTTCGCACTTGTGTTAGTGTTGAAAAACCACTTTTCGCACTTGTGTTAATGTTGAAAAACCACTTTTCGCACTTGTGTTAGTGTTGAAAAACCACTTTTCGCACTTGTGTTAGTGTTGAAAAACCACTTTTCGCACTTGTGTTAGTGTTGAAAAACCACTTTTGGCACTTGTGTTTGTGCAGGAAACCACTTTTGCACTTGTATTACTGTGGAAAAAACACTTTTTGCACTTGTGATAGTGTTGAAAAACCACTTTTCGCACTTGTGTTAGTGTTGAAAAACCACTTTTCGCACTTGTGTTGGTGCAGGAAACCACTTTTGCACTTGTATTAGTGTGGAAAAACCACTATTTGCACTTGTGATAGTGTTGAAAAACCACTTTCCGCACTTGTGTTAGTGTTGAAGAACCACTTTTCGCACTTGTTGGTGCAGGAAACCACTTTTGCACTTGTATTATTGTGGCAAAACCACTTTTCGCACTTGTGATAGTGTTGAAAAACCACTTTTCGCATTTGTGTTAGTGTTGAAAAACCACTTTTCGCACTTGTGTTAGTGTTGAAAAACCACATTGCGCAGTTGTGTTGGTGCAGGAAACCACTTTTGCACTTGTATTAGTGTGGAAAAACCACTTTTCGCACTTGTGTTAGTGTTGAAAAACCACTTTTCACACTTGTGCTAGTGTTGAAAAACCACTTTCCGCACTTGTGTTAGTGTTGAAAAACCACTTTTTGCACTTGTGTTGGTGCAGGAAACCACTTTTGCACTTGTATTAGTGTGGAAAAAACCCTTTTTGAACTTGTGATAGTGTTGAAAAACAACTTTTAGCACTTGTGTTAGTGTTGAAAAACAACTTTTCACACTTGTGCTAGTGTTGAAAAACCACTTTTCGCACTTGTGTTAGTGTTGAAAAACCACTTTTCGCACTTGTGTTGGTGCAGGAAACCACTTTTGCACTTGTATTAGTGTGGAAAAAACACTTTTTGCACTTGTGATAGTGTTGAAAAACCACTTTTAGCACTTGTGTTAGTGTCGAAAAACCACTTTTCGCACTTGTGTTGGTGCAGGAAACCACTTTTGCACTTGTATTAGTGTGGAAAAAACACTTTTTGCACTTGTGATAGTGTTGAAAAACCACTTTTCGCACTTGTGTTAGTGTTGAAAAACCACTTTTCACACTTGTGCTAGTGTTGAAAAACCACTTTTCGCACTTGTGTTAGTGTTGAAAAACCACTTTTCGCAATTGTGTTGGTGCAGGAAAACACTTTTGCACTTGTATTAGTGTGGAAAAACCACTTTTTGCACTTGCGTTAGTGTGGAAAAACCACTTTTCGCACTTGTGTTAGTGTTGAAAAACCACTTTTTGCACTTGTGTTGGTGCAGGAAACCACTTTCCGCACTTGTGTTAGTGTTGAAAAACCACTTTTTGCACTTGTGATAGTGTTGAAAAACCACTTTTCGCACTTGTGTTAGTGTTGAAAAACCACTTTTTGCACTTGTGTTAGTGTTGAAAAACCACTTTTTGCACTGTGTTGGTGCAGGAAACCACTTTTTGCACTTGTGTTAGTGTTGAAAAACCACTTTTCGCACTTGTGTTAGTGTTGAAAAACCACTTTTCGCACTTGTGTTGGTGCAGGAAACCACTTTTGCACTTGTATTAGTGTGGAAAAAACACTATTTGCACTTGTGATAGTGTTGAAAAACCACTTTTCGCACTTGTGTTAGTGTTGAAAAACCACTTTTCGCACTTGCGTTAGTGTTGAAAAACCACTTTTCGCACTTGTGTTAGTGTTGAAAAACCACTTTTCGCACTTGTGTTAGTGTTGAAAAACCACTTTTCGCACTTGTGTTGGTGCAGGAAACCACTTTTGCACTTGTATTAGTGTGGAAAATACACTTTTCGCACTTGTGTTAGTGTTGAAAACCACTTTTCAAACTTGTGTTGGTGCAGGAAACCACTTTTGCACTTGTATTAGTGTGGAAAAATCACTTTTCGCACTTGTGTTAGTGTTGAAAAACCACATTTCGCACTTGTGTTAGTGTTGAAAAACCACTTTTCGCACTTGTGTTAGTGTTGAAAAACCACTTTTTGCACTTGTATTAGTGTTGAAAAACCACTAAACCACTTTTCGCACTTGTGTTGGTGCAGGAAACCACTTTTGCACTTGTATTAGTGTGGAAAATACACTTTTCGCACTTGTGATAGTGTTGAAAAACCACTTTTCGCACTTGTGTTAGTGTTGAAAAACCACTTTTCGCACTTGTGTTGGTGCAGGAAACCACTTTTCGCACTTGTGTTAGTGTTGAAAAACCACTTTTTGCACTTGTATTAGTGTGGAAAAACCACTTTTCGCACTTGTGTTAGTGTTGACAAACCACTTTTCGCACTTGTGTTAGTGTTGAAAAACCACTTTTCGCACTTGTGTTAATGTTGAAAAACCACTTTTCGCACTTGTGTTAGTGTTGAAAAACCACTTTTCGCACTTGTGTTAGTGTTGAAAAACCACTTTTCGCACTTGTGTTAGTGTTGAAAAACCACTTTTGGCACTTGTGTTTGTGCAGGAAACCACTTTTGCACTTGTATTACTGTGGAAAAAACACTTTTTGCACTTGTGATAGTGTTGAAAAACCACTTTTCGCACTTGTGTTAGTGTTGAAAAACCACTTTTCGCACTTGTGTTGGTGCAGGAAACCACTTTTGCACTTGTATTAGTGTGGAAAAACCACTATTTGCACTTGTGATAGTGTTGAAAAACCACTTTCCGCACTTGTGTTAGTGTTGAAGAACCACTTTTCGCACTTGTTGGTGCAGGAAACCACTTTTGCACTTGTATTATTGTGGCAAAACCACTTTTCGCACTTGTGATAGTGTTGAAAAACCACTTTTCGCATTTGTGTTAGTGTTGAAAAACCACTTTTCGCACTTGTGTTAGTGTTGAAAAACCACATTGCGCAGTTGTGTTGGTGCAGGAAACCACTTTTGCACTTGTATTAGTGTGGAAAAACCACTTTTCGCACTTGTGTTAGTGTTGAAAAACCACTTTTCACACTTGTGCTAGTGTTGAAAAACCACTTTCCGCACTTGTGTTAGTGTTGAAAAACCACTTTTTGCACTTGTGTTGGTGCAGGAAACCACTTTTGCACTTGTATTAGTGTGGAAAAAACCCTTTTTGAACTTGTGATAGTGTTGAAAAACAACTTTTAGCACTTGTGTTAGTGTTGAAAAACAACTTTTCACACTTGTGCTAGTGTTGAAAAACCACTTTTCGCACTTGTGTTAGTGTTGAAAAACCACTTTTCGCACTTGTGTTGGTGCAGGAAACCACTTTTGCACTTGTATTAGTGTGGAAAAACCACTTTTCGCACTTGTGTTAGTGTTGAAAAACCACTTTTCGCACTTGTGTTAGTGTTGAAAAACCACTTTTCGCACTTGTGTTAGTGTTGAAAAACCACTTTTCGCACTTGTGATAGTGTTGAAAAACCACTTTTCGCACTTGTGTTGGTGCAGGAAACCACTTTTGCACTTGTATTAGTGTGGAAAAACCACTTTTCGCACTTGTGTTAGTGTTGACAAACCACTTTTCGCACTTGTGTTAGTGTTGAAAAACCACTTTTCGCACTTGTGTTGGTGCAGGAAACCACTTTTGCACTTGTATTAGTGTGGAAAATACACTTTTCGCACTTGTGTTAGTGTTGAAAAACCACTTTTCGCACTTGTGTTAGTGTTGAAAAACCACTTTTCGCACTTGTGTTGGTGCAGGAAACCACTTTTGCACTTGTATTAGTGTGGAAAATACACTTTTCGCACTTGTGTTAGTGTTGAAAAACCACTTTTCGCACTTGTGTTAGTGTTGAAAAACCAATTTTCGCACTTGTGTTGGTGCAGGAAACCACTTTTGCACTTGTGTTAGTGTTGAAAAACCAATTTTCGCACTTGTGTTGGTGCAGGAAACCACTTTTGCACTTGTATTAGTGTGGAAAATATACTTTTCGCACTTGTGTTAGTGTTGAAAAACCACTTTTCGCACTTGTGTTAGTGTTGAAAAACCACTTTTCGCACTTGTGTTGGTGCAGGAAACCACTTTTGCACTTGTATTAGTGTGGAAAAACCACTTTTCGCACTTGTGTTAGTGTTGAAAAACCACTTTTCACACTTGTGCTAGTGTTGAAAAACCACTTTCCGCACTTGTGTTCGTGTTGAAAAACCACTTTTCGCACTTGTGTTGGTGCAGGAAACCACTTTTGCACTTGTATTAGTGTGGAAAATACACTTTTCACACTTGTGTTAGTGTTGAAAAACCACTTTTCGCACTTGTGTTGGTGCAGGAAACCACTTTTGCACTTGTATTAGTGTGGAAAAACCACTTTTCGCACTTGTGTTAGTGTTGAAAAACCACTTTTTGCACTTGTATTAGTGTGGAAAAACCACTTTTCGCACTTGTGTTAGTGTTGACAAACCACTTTTCGCACTTGTGTTAGTGTTGAAAAACCACTTTTTGCACTTGTGTTAGTGTTGAAAAACCACTTTTTGCACTGTGTTGGTGCAGGAAACCACTTTTTGCACTTGTGTTAGTGTTGAAAAACCACTTTTCGCACTTGTGTTAGTGTTGAAAAACCACTTTTCGCACTTGTGTTGGTGCAGGAAACCACTTTTGCACTTGTATTAGTGTGGAAAAAACACTATTTGCACTTGTGATAGTGTTGAAAAACCACTTTTCGCACTTGTGTTAGTGTTGAAAAACCACTTTTCGCACTTGCGTTAGTGTTGAAAAACCACTTTTCGCACTTGTGTTAGTGTTGAAAAACCACTTTTCGCACTTGTGTTAGTGTTGAAAAACCACTTTTCGCACTTGTGTTGGTGCAGGAAACCACTTTTGCACTTGTATTAGTGTGGAAAATACACTTTTCGCACTTGTGTTAGTGTTGAAAACCACTTTTCAAACTTGTGTTGGTGCAGGAAACCACTTTTGCACTTGTATTAGTGTGGAAAAATCACTTTTCGCACTTGTGTTAGTGTTGAAAAACCACATTTCGCACTTGTGTTAGTGTTGAAAAACCACTTTTCGCACTTGTGTTAGTGTTGAAAAACCACTTTTTGCACTTGTATTAGTGTTGAAAAACCACTTTTTGCACTTGTGTTAGTGTTGAAAAACCACTTTTCGCACTTGTGTTGGTGCAGGAAACCACTTTTGCACTTGTATTAGTGTGGAAAATACACTTTTCGCACTTGTGATAGTGTTGAAAAACCACTTTTCGCACTTGTGTTAGTGTTGAAAAACCACTTTTCGCACTTGTGTTGGTGCAGGAAACCACTTTTCGCACTTGTGTTAGTGTTGAAAAACCACTTTTTGCACTTGTATTAGTGTGGAAAAACCACTTTTCGCACTTGTGTTAGTGTTGACAAACCACTTTTCGCACTTGTGTTAGTGTTGAAAAACCACTTTTCGCACTTGTGTTAATGTTGAAAAACCACTTTTCGCACTTGTGTTAGTGTTGAAAAACCACTTTTCGCACTTGTGTTGGTGTTGAAAAACCACTTTTCGCACTTGTGTTAGTGTTGAAAAACCACTTTTGGCACTTGTGTTTGTGCAGGAAACCACTTTTGCACTTGTATTACTGTGGAAAAAACACTTTTTGCACTTGTGATAGTGTTGAAAAACCACTTTTCGCACTTGTGTTAGTGTTGAAAAACCACTTTTCGCACTTGTGTTGGTGCAGGAAACCACTTTTGCACTTGTATTAGTGTGGAAAAACCACTATTTGCACTTGTGATAGTGTTGAAAAACCACTTTCCGCACTTGTGTTAGTGTTGAAGAACCACTTTTCGCACTTGTTGGTGCAGGAAACCACTTTTGCACTTGTATTATTGTGGCAAAACCACTTTTCGCACTTGTGATAGTGTTGAAAAACCACTTTTCGCATTTGTGTTAGTGTTGAAAAACCACTTTTCGCACTTGTGTTAGTGTTGAAAAACCACATTGCGCAGTTGTGTTGGTGCAGGAAACCACTTTTGCACTTGTATTAGTGTGGAAAAACCACTTTTCGCACTTGTGTTAGTGTTGAAAAACCACTTTTCACACGTGTGCTAGTGTTGAAAAACCACTTTCCGCACTTGTGTTAGTGTTGAAAAACCACTTTTTGCACTTGTGTTGGTGCAGGAAACCACTTTTGCACTTGTATTAGTGTGGAAAAAACCCTTTTTGAACTTGTGATAGTGTTGAAAAACAACTTTTAGCACTTGTGTTAGTGTTGAAAAACAACTTTTCACACTTGTGCTAGTGTTGAAAAACCACTTTTCGCACTTGTGTTAGTGTTGAAAAACCACTTTTCGCACTTGTGTTGGTGCAGGAAACCACTTTTGCACTTGTATTAGTGTGGAAAAACCACTTTTCGCACTTGTGTTAGTGTTGAAAAACCACTTTTCGCATTTGTGTTAGTGTTGAAAAACCACTTTTCGCACTTGTGTTAGTGTTGAAAAACCACTTTTCGCACTTGTGATAGTGTTGAAAAACCACTTTTCGCACTTGTGTTGGTGCAGGAAACCACTTTTGCACTTGTATTAGTGTGGAAAAACCACTTTTCGCACTTGTGTTAGTGTTGACAAACCACTTTTCGCACTTGTGTTAGTGTTGAAAAACCACTTTTCGCACTTGTGTTGGTGCAGGAAACCACTTTTGCACTTGTATTAGTGTGGAAAATACACTTTTCGCACTTGTGTTAGTGTTGAAAAACCACTTTTCGCACTTGTGTTAGTGTTGAAAAACCACTTTTCGCACTTGTGTTGGTGCAGGAAACCACTTTTGCACTTGTATTAGTGTGGAAAATACACTTTTCGCACTTGTGTTAGTGTTGAAAAACCACTTTTCGCACTTGTGTTAGTGTTGAAAAACCACTTTTCGCACTTGTGTTGGTGCAGGAAACCACTTTTGCACTTGTGTTAGTGTTGAAAAACCAATTTTCGCACTTGTGTTGGTGCAGGAAACCACTTTTGCACTTGTATTAGTGTGGAAAATATACTTTTCGCACTTGTGTTAGTGTTGAAAAACCACTTTTCGCACTTGTGTTAGTGTTGAAAAACCACTTTTCGCACTTGTGTTGGTGCAGGAAACCACTTTTGCACTTGTATTAGTGTGGAAAAACCACTTTTCGCACTTGTGTTAGTGTTGAAAAACCACTTTTCACACTTGTGCTAGTGTTGAAAAACCACTTTCCGCACTTGTGTTAGTGTTGAAAAACCACTTTTCGCACTTGTGTTGGTGCAGGAAACCACTTTTGCACTTGTATTAGTGTGGAAAATACACTTTTCGCACTTGTGTTAGTGTTGAAAAACCACTTTTCGCACTTGTGTTGGTGCAGGAAACCACTTTTGCACTTGTATTAGTGTGGAAAAACCACTTTTCGCACTTGTGTTAGTGTTGAAAAACCACTTTTTGCACTTGTATTAGTGTGGAAAAACCACTTTTCGCACTTGTGTTAGTGTTGACAAACCACTTTTCGCACTTGTGTTAGTGTTGAAAAACCACTTTTCGCACTTGTGTTAATGTTGAAAAACCACTTTTCGCACTTGTGTTAGTGTTGAAAAACCACTTTTCGCACTTGTGTTAGTGTGGAAAAACCACTTTTCGCACTTGTGTTAGTGTTGACAAACCACTTTTCGCACTTGTGTTAGTGTTGAAAAACCACTTTTCGCACTTGTGTTGGTGCAGGAAACCACTTTTGCACTTGTATTAGTGTGGAAAATACACTTTTCGCACTTGTGTTAGTGTTGAAAAACCACTTTTCGCACTTGTGTTGGTGCAGGAAACCACTTTTGCACTTGTATTAGTGTGGAAAAACCACTATTTGCACTTGTGATAGTGTTGAAAAACCACTTTCCGCACTTGTGTTAGTGTTGAAGAACCACTTTTCGCACTTGTTGGTGCAGGAAACCACTTTTGCACTTGTATTATTGTGGCAAAACCACTTTTCGCACTTGTGATAGTGTTGAAAAACCACTTTTCGCATTTGTGTTAGTGTTGAAAAACCACTTTTCGCACTTGTGTTAGTGTTGAAAAACCACATTGCGCAGTTGTGTTGGTGCAGGAAACCACTTTTGCACTTGTATTAGTGTGGAAAAACCACTTTTCGCACTTGTGTTAGTGTTGAAAAACCACTTTTCACACTTGTGCTAGTGTTGAAAAACCACTTTCCGCACTTGTGTTAGTGTTGAAAAACCACTTTTTGCACTTGTGTTGGTGCAGGAAACCACTTTTGCACTTGTATTAGTGTGGAAAAAACCCTTTTTGAACTTGTGATAGTGTTGAAAAACAACTTTTAGCACTTGTGTTAGTGTTGAAAAACAACTTTTCACACTTGTGCTAGTGTTGAAAAACCACTTTTCGCACTTGTGTTAGTGTTGAAAAACCACTTTTCGCACTTGTGTTGGTGCAGGAAACCACTTTTGCACTTGTATTAGTGTGGAAAAAACACTTTTTGCACTTGTGATAGTGTTGAAAAACCACTTTTAGCACTTGTGTTAGTGTCGAAAAACCACTTTTCGCACTTGTGTTGGTGCAGGAAACCACTTTTGCACTTGTATTAGTGTGGAAAAAACACTTTTTGCACTTATGATAGTGTTGAAAAACCACTTTTCGCACTTGTGTTAGTGTTGAAAAACCACTTTTCACACTTGTGCTAGTGTTGAAAAACCACTTTTCGCACTTGTGTTAGTGTTGAAAAACCACTTTTCGCAATTGTGTTGGTGCAGGAAAACACTTTTGCACTTGTATTAGTGTGGAAAAACCACTTTTTGCACTTGTGTTAGTGTGGAAAAACCACTTTTCGCACTTGTGTTAGTGTTGAAAAACCACTTTTTGCACTTGTGTTGGTGCAGGAAACCACTTTTGCACTTGTATTAGTGTGGAAAAAACACTTTTTGCACTTGTGATAGTGTTGAAAAACCACTTTTCGCACTTGTGTTAGTGTTGAAAAACCACTTTTTGCACTTGTGTTAGTGTTGAAAAACCACTTTTTGCACTGTGTTGGTGCAGGAAACCACTTTTTGCACTTGTGTTAGTGTTGAAAAACCACTTTTCGCACTTGTGTTAGTGTTGAAAAACCACTTTTCGCACTTGTGTTGGTGCAGGAAACCACTTTTGCACTTGTATTAGTGTGGAAAAAACACTATTTGCACTTGTGATAGTGTTGAAAAACCACTTTTCGCACTTGTGTTAGTGTTGAAAAACCACTTTTCGCACTTGCGTTAGTGTTGAAAAACCACTTTTCGCACTTGTGTTAGTGTTGAAAAACCACTTTTCGCACTTGTGTTAGTGTTGAAAAACCACTTTTCGCACTTGTGTTGGTGCAGGAAACCACTTTTGCACTTGTATTAGTGTGGAAAATACACTTTTCGCACTTGTGTTAGTGTTGAAAACCACTTTTCGCACTTGTGTTGGTGCAGGAAACCACTTTTGCACTTGTATTAGTGTGGAAAAATCACTTTTCGCACTTGTGTTAGTGTTGAAAAACCACATTTCGCACTTGTGTTAGTGTTGAAAAACCACTTTTCGCACTTGTGTTAGTGTTGAAAAACCACTTTTTGCACTTGTATTAGTGTTGAAAAACCACTTTTCGCACTTGTGTT